>NW_024838098.1:0-1190 GCF_019175285.1 Sceloporus undulatus
TCCAAAGGCATTTGAAATAGGTTTTTATGTTTTATTTAGGTGAAAAGCAAAATACACACACACTCATAAGCATTCACACACACACACAAGAATTAGATAACAGGTGGAAGTGGTGAAGAGGTGTAAGACTTTCATAATGGTAATACTTTACCTAGGTGGATCTTGATTCCAATTGCTGAGGGTTTGAAATGGGAAGAGAAGTCAGGAGCTCCTGTGACAAATGGGTTTTGCGAGTGCATTGAGGTGCTTAGCCATGTAAACCAACTGTCTGTCTGTCTGTAATTGGACTGACGTCAAAGAACAGCCAGTCAGGGCAGATATTTATACTGTAATTCTTGCTTGGGGGCAGAAACCAAGTGTTCAAAAAGGTTTTAAGTGCGTTAGAATGTGTCCTGGGGGAAGAATGGTCTGAAACCAAATTGAATGCAATGGGAGCTTGGTGCAAATATCTCAGACAAAAAGGATTAGCACAATGGCTCTCAGGTCCTTCTTGGCTGTGAATTCTGGTCGCGTTCATGAGCCAATATACAGCACAATCTGAGGGTGATGCTCTCAGATGCAGCTCAACAATAACATAGCAGAGTACGGAAGCAAATATCCAGATATAGATATCGGCAATGCACTGACCACTTTTCACACTTAAAAGTAAGTCACAAACACAGTTGATTTCATTGAAATCCTTGGAGGTTCTCTATCTTGAGTTACAAAATAATACAAATATTTGCAAGCTCTCCTCTCTGACTTCCATGAACTTCATCATCTCTTCTACACACAGCTCCAATCCAATCCACATCAGTCCGCATGTGTGCTATATACTGTCTTGGCTGTGAGTCATCTCCTGGTGCCAAACAGCATGAAGTGACCTCTGCAGTTAGCTTGCATCATGCCATGTGCTCTAACTCAGCACTCTATGGCAGTCTCACAGGATATGATGCCACCTGTCAATCAAAGTATTTTTGCACATGTTTCATGGAATATTTTTTCAATAGTCCTTTGACTATCTGCTTCCACTGATTTCCTCAAGGCAGTCCCCATCCAGTCTCTTCTTTGCTAGATCCTATGAGTAAGCATACAACTGTTCCATGGATTTAGGGGTATGCTTGGGTTACTCACAGCAACTTCATTAATTTAATTTCAATTAAGGAGGGGTTAATGTGGGCTAAATCATGGGGTAACACCCTCCTCTCTTA
>NW_024838099.1:0-1190 GCF_019175285.1 Sceloporus undulatus
GGTGTTTCCGCCAGCGGTGCTCTAGCTGTCGCAGAACCCGCTTCCTTGCCCGGAGATCTTCCGTATACCAGGGCTTACGTTTGGAAGCAGGCCTGAGAGGGTGCTTGGGAGCGATACTGTGTATAGCCTTAGAGAGACCGGCATCCCAGATGCCGGTCAAGGCATCAACAGAATCGCCGTCATTTCCATCCATAAGCCCCTCTAGGGCTTCCTGGAACCTTTTGGGTTCCATCAGCCTTCGTGGGTGGACCATTCTAATAGGTCCGCCACCTCCGGGAGGGATCTGGGTAGACGCCTTGATCACTGCCTCCACCAGGAAATGATCCGTCCATGACAGGGGGGAAATATTAGTTATTTCCACCCACGGATTTTCCATGCCCGTACAAAAAACCATATCGAGTGTATTACCCGCAGAATGCGTTGGACCCAAGACCAGTTGAGACAACCCCATGGAAGTCATGGTATCCATGAATTCACGAACCGCACCGGATGGAACATAGCTGGCCGCGAAGGGAATGTTGAAGTCCCCCAGGACTAGAAGCCTGGGGGATTCCAACAATACCTCCGAGACCAGCTGTGTCAGTTCGTTAAGGGAGTCTGTTAGCGCACGAGGTGGTCGGTACACCAACAGAATCCCTAAGCTGTCTCTGGCCTTCAGGGTCAGGTAAATATACTCAATATGAGAAGTTTGGTGAGCATGGTTCCTGGAAAGAGACAAAGTGTCCCTATGGATCAAGGCGACACCCCCCCCCCCCCGCCCCCCTAACCTGGTCTGGTCCTTCACTGAGTACCCGGCAGGTAGGGCCTGGGCCCACACAGCTTCCCCACCAGGCCCGAGCCAGGTCTCAGTAATGCAAGCCAGGTCACAGTTGTTATCCTCAATTAGATCATGTATAATGTGGGACTTGTTGTTAATGGACCTGGCATTGCACAGGAGCAGAGACAGGGTTTGTGGTATGGATGGAGTGACCCTATAGTTTGCACCACCATGCACAACACTGCAACCTCAAACACAGAACAAATATTGAATAGCTCTTTTCCTGAATGTTTCAAGTACAGTACTTCACATAAATTATCTCAGTAAATTGGAAAATGCTCTTATAAATTAGGGCAGGAAAAGCCCTATACAGTGGTACCTCGGGATACGAAATACCCAGGTTACGAAATTTTCGGGATACGAAAAAATCCCA
>NW_024838100.1:0-1190 GCF_019175285.1 Sceloporus undulatus
GTTAATTCTCCACATAATACATTCAGCAAAATGCATTAATTTAAATGGGATTTACTGACAGATGTGTGTGTTTAGGGCTGAAACCTTATGGATCAATAGCATTTTTACTCAGAAGCAAATCTTATTGAAATGAAGAGTCAGACCTTAATATGACTGGAAAAGTTGTTCTTATATGCTCATGTTGAGTCCCATAAAGGGTTGGTGGCGGCAGCTATGAATAATGCTAATTAATATTAGTTCGTATATATGGGAATCTGTCTGTAGAAAAGTTATTTGTAATAATTGAAATTTTACTATGAAATTCCCTTTATCGTCAGGTTTTAGGTATAGGATGAAGAGATAAACTTTGTTACAAGTACAAGGTGAACCTGTCTTTGCAAGTTTCTTCAGAAGGGGTTTGCCATGGCCGTCCCCTGAGGCTGAGAGAGTGTGACTTTGTTACAATTAGCAATATAGGTATTGCATGTTTGTAATTACATGAAATCAGGAAAACAGTCGAGGAAGAACATATGATATTGCATATCTTAAGCTGTTTGGTTAGAGCAAAACTTGTTTTGTTTTTCTCGATGTAGTTTGCCCCGTTCACCCCAAATGTCCCTCCTATGCCTGCCTGTTTTAAAAATGTTAAACTTTAAATGTTAACCTAAGTGTATCTATTTTAAATATTTAATGAATTTAAACTGTAATTTGATTATTGCATTTTAGTTAAGGGATGAGGGATGGAATTTTAAGTTTGTATAGGTTATGTATTGTTTGTAGGGTTGCCATTTCACGCTGGTGGGCGGGACTTTCCTGCCCCCTGGGGGGCGTGCCCGGTCCCATCCTGACCCCGACCCCGACCCCGGGTAGCTGCCCAACTCTGAGCTCCCAGGGCTGCTGCCTGCCTTCTATAGAGTGCTGCCTGTGAAGCATGCCTGGAACAACAGCAGCAGGAGGACTGAAACCAGCAGGGGCGGGGTCTGCTGCACTGCCCTGCCTCTATTGGCCAGCCATCTGCTTCCTTATTTGGGCAACATCCATGCAGGGAGGAATTTACACTCAGGCCAGCTGCTGCTTCCCCCTTTCTCTTTTCCCTCCTTCTCTTCTTCTTGTTATTCCATTTTTTTTCTTCTCCTCCTCTTCCTCCTCTCCTTTTTCTTCCTTTCTCCCCCCTCCTCATCTTCTTTTTCTCTTTCTTCCTCTCTCTAAGC
>NW_024838101.1:0-1190 GCF_019175285.1 Sceloporus undulatus
GGGACCCGGAACAGCTCCCATTCTTCCTCGCGCAGGTGGCAGGACACATGCGGGCCAGAGGGGACTACTTCCCGGATGAAGCCGAGAAGGTGAGATGCGTGGCCGCCAACATCCCGGAATATCCGGACGCCATGATGACTCGCCAGTTCCAGGACGGGCTCCGCACGGACCTGCTAGAGTGGATCCTGATGAAGGAGACGCCCGCGGACCTACAAGAGTGGATTCGCTGTGTCGGCGAGGCGGAAGCCACCAGGGAGCGGATTAGGCTGGCCAAGCAGCGAGCAGCTTTTCAACAAGGGAAGGTGGCCGCGACCCCGGGCCGAGAGGGCAAACCCAAGACTTCGGCGGAGGTGGAGAAACAGCGCCGGGTGAGACTGGGACTCTGCTTGGCATGTGGAAAAAGGGGCCACATGATTGCGGCATGCCCGGATAGGGCCACCGGGAAAAAAGCTCCTAAGGCGGCACCAGCCGGCTCCGGAGGCCCAGGGAAAGGGGCCGCCGGCCAGGCTGCTGCGACGGCCGGGACCGACGATGAGCACCCAGCTGGACCGGCCCAGGACCAGGCCGTCCCGGACTTGGTGAGTGGAGGGGTTTCCATCTATTACTTGGAAGTAAAATTGGGACATAAAATAAAAGGGACTACAGAGCCAATGCTGGCGGCTCTGGACTCGGGGTGCACCCGATGTCTGATCAGTGAAAGACTGGTGCAATCGCTCCAGATTGAACAGGAGCCTTTGCAGGAATCGATCCCTTTCCTGCAGATGGATGGGACGGTCATGGGGGGAAAACCCAGCAGTTATCAGACTGAGAGACTTATTCTTCAGGTTTCGGGACATTGGGAAACTCTCCGGTTTGTGGTTGGGCCTACCAGGGGTTGCGATTTGGTGCTGGGAATAGACTGGTTGGCGTTTCACAACCCATTCATCAATTGGAAAACTAAGCAGTTGGTGTTCAACGACCCTGGGTGTAGTAAACATGTGGCGCCTGCAGGGAACATGGGGAGGGAGCCGCACCGTGCCACTGCGGTGACTGTCTATGGTCCTTTCCCAAAAGCGGCGGTCAACAGACTACAGGAGTTGGGGAATTTCCCAGAGGTTTATAAGGACTTGAGTGCAGTATTTGAGGAAACTGAGTGTGACCTCTTGCCGCCTCACCGGGACACAGACTGTGCTATAGAATTGACACCAGGG
>NW_024838102.1:0-1190 GCF_019175285.1 Sceloporus undulatus
GTGAGACATTTAGCCTTCTCTGTCAGAGAGCTCTGGGGCCACAATAAACTACAGTTCCCAGGATTCCCTAGCACTGAGCCAGAGCAGTTAAAGCAGTCTCAAGATGGATTATTTCTGCAGTGTGTTTTGGAACTTGCTTTATAAAATCTCAAGGCCCTAAAAATGCTGTTGGAATAATAAGTGTCCTCTTTGCTGGCCAAGGTGGCTATTTCCCCCCCCCCCCCCCCCATTTTTAATTGTTTTTTTCAAAGACAAACAAAATAATAATAACAAAACAAACAAACAAAAAACTTCTGTTGGTCAACTTCTTTATCCTGTATTCTTATAGTAAACCTAACAGCGACTTCCTTCATATAATTCTTATTTCCTTGTTTTGTACAAAGAAAAGTACATTTTCTACCTTTATTTTCTATAACCGTCTCGTTTTGTTAAAGGTCTGGTAAGTAGCTTCTAAGCCTTCATAATTTAATTTGCTTATTCCCGATGTGCTTCTAATTTTTCCCATTTCTTTTTGAATTGTTGAGTTGTTTTTCCATTGATTATCATTGTTAATATGCCCATTATTCCATATTCATTTAATTTAATTTCCCATTCTTCCATTGTGGTTTATCTTTTTCTTTCCAGTGTTTGGCAAAGACTATTTGGGCCGCCGTGATCATATATTATACTACACTTGTTTCTTCCTTATTTAATTGAACTTTCAAATCATCTGTTATGTTTAATAGAAACAATTCTGGACTCATTTTAATATCTGCATTAGTGCTATTATTTTTTTATTGATCCCCCCCACCCCCCAAGTTTTTGGCTTTTTTGCGTTGCCAAATGCCCCGTTTGCTTTTCACACTTCCAGCAACGGTCTTTGTCCTTTTTTGTATCTTTGCAAGTTCTGATGGTGACATTTGCCATCTAAAGAAAAGTTTATAATAGTTTTCCTTTAAATTGTAACATTTTGTAAATTTTAAATTGTGTTTCCATGTTTTTCTCAGCTAGCTATCAGGATTTGTTTTCCCAGGTTTTGCATCAATTTTATCATATGATGGTTTCTTCTTTTAATTCAATATCTAATAGTAGATTGTACATTTTTGTTATCAGTTTCTTTTCATCTTGTATTAGAATTTTTTCTAATTCTTTAGATTCTTCCTTGATATCTTGTAATTTTTTGTCCTTCTTCACCTTTCCTAAAATTTGGC
>NW_024838103.1:0-1190 GCF_019175285.1 Sceloporus undulatus
ATGGACATCTTTCAGAAGTCCTGTCATTTTCTGTTTTTCCATTGGAAGGGTTAGACTAGGTGGCCCTTGAGGTCCCTTCCAAATCTAAGATGCTATGTTTCTAAGATTTCCTGATGGTAAGAGCCATTCAGCCTTGGAGGATGGTAGATTCTCCTTCATTGGAGGCATTCAACCAGAGGTTGGATGGGCATCATTCAAAAGTGGTGTATTTGTGGCATGGCATGGAATTTGACTAGATGACCCTTGAAGCCCCTTCATGTTTCAACTACATCCTTTGACAACAGCTGGCAACTCCTCCACTGGTCATTCTGACAGGGCTAGTTGCACAAAACACAGACATATTTCCATTCCTTTCTGTCCTCTCTCCTCTGTTTTGGGTAAAACTATATTCAATCCGCCAAACTGGTTGTGGTCAGCTCCCACTGGTTGCGGTTGTGGTATTCTGGTCGGATGTCTTTTCAATAGTTAGTAGTGACCAGTCATCCTAAGCCATTAAAGAGGGCTGGAAAGGCAAGGCAACTAGATAACTGTGCAATGGCCCCAAGAAAAGGTAGTCACCTTGAGGTTTGTTGTTGTTGGCTTTTAAAACAAATCTGCATTGCACTGGAATTAGCATTTTGGTAACCCAGAGAACTGTCCACACCATGGCTCCCAATAGTGTATCCGCACTGCACAGTTATAACAGTTTGAGTACAGTTTAACTGAATGCGAACCATATTCCAGCATTCATCACCACTGGTAATGCTAGAGCAGGATGATGGGAGTTGTAGTCCAACATCCGGAGGGCTGCAACACTCCCATTTCTGGTCTAAATCCAATTGCTGTTGTGAACTGGAAAGTTGGTAAGTCAACGCTTATGGTACGTAAGTCCTGTCAATGCACCAGACACTTCTGACACTTGGGTTTCTCCATTGTATAATCATAAAAATATGATCTTGATACCTTTATATGCTATTTATTTAGCCTTTGTTTAATCTAGTTTAATGCAACAGACCACTTGGCTGTTACCTGCATTCTTATAAATAGACTGTGTAATTGTTTCAGCTCTTCTAAACCTGTCTCTTTATTGTCTTCGATGTTTCCTAACAGCAAACATACTGCTTTTAGTGCTGGAAAAAACCATCTACAAAATAAAAGGTGGTTCTCAGATATTGAGGACTCTTCTCTCCCTGACTTCCAGGCCTGTTTGT
>NW_024838104.1:0-1190 GCF_019175285.1 Sceloporus undulatus
AATCAATGAAAATGTTATATATATTTGTTGTTGCTGTATGTCTTCAAGTCGTTTCCAGCTTTGGAAGGAAAATATGGGTCTAATCTGCAACTCCAAATGTGGGAGTATGTATCTCTGAAGAAATTCCATTCTAACTGATTAGCTATTGAAATAAATTAACCATAGGAAATACATTTTGCCCTTAACAACTGATCTTCTATTGATCACAAGCTGACCATGAGCTAATAGTGTGCTATGGCATTTTTTAAAATGCAGTCTTAAATTCATTGACAGAAACATACTGGTCAGATCATAGGAACTAATCGACATATTCTATACTAATCAGACTTCAATTGGAATTTGTCATTGATAACTGCCGTCATGTCAGCTTCAGTTTATAGTGACCCTACAAATGAAAGATCTCCAAGAGTCATCAACTGTGGTCACATCTTGAAAACTCAAGACTGTGGCTTTCTTCATTGAAGCAACTGATCTGTAGTATGATCTTCCACTTTTCCTATTGTCTTCCACTTTATTACACATTGTCATTTTTTCTTGTGGGTGGTATTATCTCATGATATGCCCAAAGTACACTAACTTCAGTTTGATCATTCTGGCTTCTAGTGAAAGTTCAGGTATTATTTTTATTTTTTATTTTTTTATTTCATTTGTATGCCGCCTTTCTCCCAGAAGGGACCCAAGGTGGCTCACAGGTAAAAAGCATTTCAAAAAACATTACAATAAAAACAAACCATTTAAAATCATTTAAAAACCATATAAAACCACATAAAAATATATAAAAGCTAAAAGGCACGGCCAATGCACACAGCCCACACAAAAGCCACCCTAGCATCATTATATATTAAAATGCCTGCTTAAATAAAAATGTTTTTACTTGCCAGTGAAAGGCAAGCATTTGCTCTCAGACCTATTTTTTTGGTTATTTTAGCAGCCTGTGGTATCTGCAGAATTCTCCTCCAATGCTACAGTTCAAATGAATTTATTCTCTACTTGTCAACTTTGTTCACTGTTCAGCTTTCAGAACCATACATTGAAATCAGAAATACTATGGCACAAATGATTCTGATGTTGGTATTTAATGATATATCTTTATACCTGAGGATCTTATCTAGTTCCTTCATAGCTACCCTTGAAAGTCCTTCATCTGATTTCTTGATTACTGTCTCCATTTTCATTAATGACTGAGCCAA
>NW_024838105.1:0-1190 GCF_019175285.1 Sceloporus undulatus
AAATAAAAATACACATTTGAAATGATGCAAAACAGCTCATGCTTAAATAATACATGCCTTAAAAGTGACACCAGATTCCCCCCATCCCACCCTGGGCTTCCTTTTCAGGTTAAAATGTGGTGGGCAAAGCATGACCCACGGCTCCATGCATCAGGCACTTCTCTGTAACCCACAGCGGTCAAAAATGTCTGGAGTCTTTTCGTGATCTTGGTATGTGAGGGGCATTTCCGCCATGTTTTGTGGGACCTCTGGATCAATATAATGCCATAAGATGAGGTGTCCTCCACTCGCTTCCCAGAAGCATGGCGAAAATGTCCCTCATGTTGATGTTGATGTTTCTAATTGTTGCTTGCTTATTTTAACCAATTCTATTTTATATTATTGCCTATTGTTTTATACATATTTTGTAGATTGGCAGGTTTTATTTTTATTGACTTGACCATTTGTATGTACAGCACTGTGTACATTTAGAGCGCTATATAAATAAATGATGATGATGATGATGATGATGATAATAATAAGTCTCACTCTCTCAGCCTCAAAGGATGGCCATGGGAAACCTACTCTGAAGAAACCTGCCAAGAAAACCCCTTCAGAGACTCCCATAAGGTCACCATAAGACCTGGAAACAACTGGAAGGCAGACCCCAAGAACAACATTGGGAAATAGGAGCAAGCCTTGCCTTGAGAAAGTGTAATGACTGGGCTCCAGTCAATGGAGGTCTTCTTCAGGCAGAAAAGGGAGGTTTATGCAAATGCAGAATGACATCACTGCTACGGAAGGCTCTCTTGACCAATCAGAGAGCAAGATGAAGGTTCTTCTGGAAGCTTCCGTGAGAAGGAGATATAAGGCCTGAGAGACCAAGAGACAGTTGAGGGAATTGTGTCGGTTGGAGATCGAGAGAGAGAGAGTTAAAGAGCGGATCTTGGAAGTTAGTCTCAGAATTTGACGCTTGGGTTTATTTATTTGTTTAATAGCTTGTATGAATTGAATATTATATACTTACAAATATTGTACCTGCAAGATTCTTAATATCTTGTATAACTGATATTTTAGTTATATTTTGTTATTAATAGTAAATACCTCCTTGGAGTATCTACTACTCGACGCTCCTTTTACACGTGTTTTGGCTCGGTTGATGCTTTATTATTATTATTATTATTATTATTATTATTATTATTATTATTTAT
>NW_024838106.1:0-1190 GCF_019175285.1 Sceloporus undulatus
TTATTATTGCCATGATTGTATGATCTGGCCCACATGGGGCACGCATCCATGATGTGTCCTATGTGACTTGTCCAAACTGCACGTCACCGTTCCGCTGGAGGGTACTTATGGCGCCTTACCAGCGGCATGGAAAGGACCTGCGTTTTGCAGTTCCTTTCTGCGTGTGCATCACTGGAGCAGCAACCACACGGCTGCGTCAATGATGCACAGGAGAAAGGGGTCACTCCTTTTTCCTCTTTAGGGTCGGAGTGCCAGTGGGCATGAAGCTGCAAGAGCACCCCTTTTCTGGGCCAAAGAGAAGTGGCATTTTGCCGGAAAAAAACTGGATTGGGGCTACAAGGCTGCATGTGTGGTTACTGTGGCCTCAATCCTACGCTTCAGCATCAAACCTTGAATAGCCATGAAACCTCAACAATGTAAACTGCACTGTCTGTACAGCCTCCTGTGTTCATTGGTCTCCCGTTTCTTTCTTTCCCCAAGTAAAATCTGGATTTTGGAATGTGCACAATCAAGATGACTTAATGCATATTAGTCAGCAGCTCCCTTTTAACAATGTAACAGGTCTGGCCATAGTGACGTCCTTTAAATCTCGGCTGGATTACTGTAATGTGTTCTACGTGGAGCTGCCTTTGAAGAGTGTTTGGAAACTTTAACTGATCTAAAGAGCTACAGACAGATTGTTACCTAGGGCTGGCTACAGGCATCATTCAATTCCCTTATTGCAACAACTTCACTGGCTGCTGTTCCATTTCTAGTCACAATTCAAGGTGCTGGTTATGATCTTTAAAGCCCTACATGGCTCAGGTCCAAGCTATTTGCAGGACTGTATTCTCCCTTACAAACTAGCCCATGATCTGAGATCTGCTGAGCAGGTTCTTCTCTCTGTCCTTCCACCCACACAGATACATTTGGTGGGAACATGAGAGAAGGTCTTCTCTTTGGTTGTTCCCAGGCTCTGATACTTCACGGAGATGTTAGACTGGCACCTTCCCTACTTTCTTTTTGTAAACAAGTAAAGACTTCTATTCCATCAGGCATTTGATGAGTGATTATATAAGGCCCCGCTTACACAATGTGCTGGATATTGCTATTTGTTGTGCTGGTGTGTGTATTTTAATGATGTATGTTTTAATCTGGTTTAAATTTTTTTAATTTAAATCTTATTTTAACTTTAGTATCTTGTGGATTTT
>NW_024838107.1:0-1190 GCF_019175285.1 Sceloporus undulatus
GGGACATTTTAAAAGCATCTGAAAGGGGGATGGCAAGTGATTTGGAGGGACTACCTGACAAAGTGATATTATTGGGAGTAGGTAGCCCTCAGGCCTGGCCCCTCTTCCCCAGTCCTCAGAGGAAGCAGGAGGAAACTCAGGGTGTGGGTGCTCCCCTGAAAAGTGTGTGTGTGTATTCCTTGTTTCTTAGACACACTGTTTTTACTTGAATCAAATGGTGTCATCAAAATTGCAGATAACACCAAATTAGGAGGATCACCTAATATCCCAGAGAACAGCATCAAAATTCAAAATGACTTTAATAGACTGGAAAGCTGGGCCAAAGCTAACAAACTGAAATTCAACACAGAGAAATGTAAGGTACTGCACTTAGGGCAGAAAAATGAAATGCATAGATATAGGATGGAGGACATCTGGCTTAAGGAGATTATGTGTGAAAGGATCTAGGAGTCCAAGTAGACCACAAGTTGAACATGAGTCAACCATGCGATGTGGCAGTTAAAAAGGCCAATGGAATTTTAGGGTGTATCAATAGAAGTATAGTGTCTAGATCAAGGGAAGTAATAGTACCACTCTATTCTGCTTCGGTCAGGCCCCACCTGGAATACTGTGTCCAGTTCTGGGCACCACAATTCAAAAAGGATGTTGAGAAACTGGAGTGTGTCCAAAGGAAGACAGCTAAAATGATGAAGTGTCTGGAAACCATGCCCTGAACATCTTAAGGATTTGGGGATGTTTAACCTGGAGAAGAGAAGATTAAATGGTGATATGATAGTCTTCTTTAAATATCTGAAGGGATGTCATATTGAGGAGGGAGCAAGCATGTTTCCTGCTGCTCCAGAAAACAGGACCCAGAAAAATGGCTGCAAGCTACAGGAAAAGCCTCAACATTAGGAGGAACTTGCTGATAGTAAAGGCTGTTCGACAGTGGAACACACTCCCTCAGAGCGTGGTGGGGTCTCCTTCCTTGGAGGTCTTTAAACAGAAGCTGGATGGCCATCTGTCAGGGATGCTTTGACTGAGTGTTCCTATATGGCAGAATGGGGTTGGACTGGATGGCCCTTATGGTCTCTTTGAACTCTATGAGTCTATGAGTCTATGAATGTCATATTCTGCGTAACTGTGATTGATGCTTAAGAATAATACCCAGGGCTGCCCCTTGTAACCTAACCAGGACCCATCTCTCGTAT
>NW_024838108.1:0-1190 GCF_019175285.1 Sceloporus undulatus
AAAACAAGCTTGTTCCATCCTCAATATGACATCCCTTCAAATATTTAAACAGGGCTATCATATCACCTCTTAACCTTCTCTTCTCCAGGCTAAACATACCCATTTCCCTAAGCTACTCTTCACAAGGCATGATTTCAGACCTTTCATTATTTTGGTCTACTTCTTCTGGACATGCTCCAGCTTGTCAACATCTTTCTTGAATTGTGGTGACTGGAACTGGACACAATATTCCAAGTGAGGTCTGACCAAAGCAGAATAGAGTGGTATTTAATTGAAACTCCTTATCAAATTGAATGAGATCTGATCATACTAGCCAGTGGCTGTGCTGCAATTGCAAAAAGCAACAGTGCTAATGGACAGCCTTGTCTAAATCCTCTGGAAAGCAATATTGGATCCTGGAGGGCCCCAGCGAAGGCAACGGGCCTCTGGGAGGCCTGCTGCCGCCGCCGGAGCCCTCCTGATGAGCACCAATGCACATGCTGTAGGCTATGGCCCGGTACAGATGGGACTATAGGGCACCCTCGTCATGTGCTAGGGGTTGACCAAGGGTGCTCTGCCCACACGTGCCTCAACCCTAGCACGTGACGAGGGCGTCAAAATGGCGGCACCCTGTACATATGGGCACTACCATTTTGATGCGACGGACGCTTAGCGTCTGCACGTCACGGTGCCATATTTACATCACAAGTGTGCCATTGGTGCACTGCGGCATCATTATGGCGCTGCAAAAAGAACCCACTTTTTGCGGTTCTTTTTGCTGCATGAGGAAGCCATGCAGCAAAACAAGGCGGTCTGTACCGGGCCAATATTTCAGAGGAAAGAACTTGCGAAACCACCTCTGAGTATTTCTTGCCTAAGAAAACCCTTTGGAATTCATGGGGTTCTCATAAGTCAACAGAGGGCTTGAAGGCACATGCACATGCACACTGCTAGAGCCACCCACTTTTCCTTAGAAACCAACCTTGAACCCGAGATTAAATGACTATATGCTTCCCTTATAAGGGTTCCTCCAAATTTACCCACTCAGCCTAATAATAGGTCCAGACTTCCATGATGTTTTCCAACACAGAGAATGAACATTATACACTTGTGCTGTCCTTGCAAGGAAAATCCAATTCATATGGGTCTCTCTGGAGTTACTGATAATAAAAAGTTCCCTCCTGTCATTTTATCAGGTAAATGTTTTTTTT
>NW_024838109.1:0-1190 GCF_019175285.1 Sceloporus undulatus
AAAAAAAAGGTTATAAGCTGCAAAGCTTCTGCCAGGATTCCTCCACAACTACTCTATTTGTACCTAAAAAAAACCCCTGAAATTGTCCGGCAGGTAAGTCTAATCCTTCTGTGCCATAAATATCAGCGCTTAAATCAGCCATAACAGACACTGAATTCCAACCACTGCCTGCATCCTACTGCAGAAATAAAGTGGTCGAACACCACCTTAACTTCCATGTCTCAATGCTATGGAATTCTGGGGTTTGGGGTTTGTTGGGGCACCAGAGCTTTCTGACAGGGAAGGCTAAATATTTCACAAAACTATAGAATTCCATAGCACTGAATCAGGGCAATCAAAGTGGTATCAAATTGCTTTATTTCTGCAGTTTGGACACAGTCATTGTAAACTTGGGCCCCAAACCAAGCTTTGTGCACAATAGCATCTCCATAAGCAGTTTCACATTGGTGGTTTAATGGTTTGTTTTTCCCCCTAAAAGCACAGAATAAATCCCAGAAGTTCTCTGTCTCTCCTGCCCAAGTTTCTGAATCTGTAAATATATCATAAATTCATTCTCTAAAAATGTCAATTCACTACCACTTTTTGGTTTCTTCAGGAAGACCTTTTAATACTGTGCCTCTTTTAATTCAAAATCTACCAGTCTGCATTTCAAAAAATAGACAGATTCTAATTTTTGTATCTTACATGCTATCTTAAGTCAGCCTACGTTTGCCCCCATTTTGCTTTCTTCTCTTGCAGCTACATTACCTCCCATTTACTTCTCTTTTCTGGTTGTACTTCATCTAAATCCATTTAAACAATCTTTTAATTCCATTTTTTTACTCCTGTTTATTTGCAAATCTTTTCCTAGATTTTTTTCCCTTCACATTTCTTATCTTTCTTTCAGAGTTTGTTGATTCTCAAAGGAATTCTTCCAAAATAAATAAATAAATATTTTAGTATTTAAATGTTCAATTTTTTAAAAAAAATATTTATGCTTCAATATGTGCACTGCTGTATTTATGGGCTCTTCCTGTGTCATTTAGTTGTGCATCCACACACTCCTTTTATTAGCCATCATATATTTATTAATATTTTCTATTTCTTCAATAAGCAACACTAACTTATTTCCTTTTGAGTACTTCAATTCAAATTTGAATTGCATTTAGTATTTTATTTAAAACATTTTAATGTCATCTAGCAATAGCATT
>NW_024838110.1:0-1190 GCF_019175285.1 Sceloporus undulatus
TTAGGGGTGAAGGATCCCGCACAAATGTGGAAAAACCACAAATAAAAAAACACTATCATTGTTGTTGAGTTGTGGTTTCATTCCTTTGGGACATTGTTGTAATAAAGCGTTAGTTTCTCTAATGTATTATTAGTTTCTCCCTAGCTATTCTTTTTGTTTATCCGCTCTGATGGTGTCACCCAGTGCAGTCCCCATTCCCCGCACTCCCTTAATGACACCAGTGAGCTAACCAGTGCTACAGAAAGAATAAGTTTATATTAGTGACTTGGGGGCAGTACAGACGGGCGGCAAGAAGCCGTCCCTGTAAGCTGGAAAAAGATATAAAGACTGACAATAAACTGGGAGAGTAATTTTTCCACTGTTGCCGACCTGTTGGCACGGTTCTCATTGTTACTGGGAGGGGAGATGGATCACTCTTGAGTACTTTGACTTTCATTGTTTGTTTCTGCACTATAAAACCCTCGGGCGACCATATTCTATTGGCCTCCCAGGAAAGGTGTGCATAGTGGCCCAAGACCCCCAGATAGGCATCAATGGGGAATTTTATTGCTAAGGACAGTCTGGGAAGAATTAGCTTAAGAGCCCAATTCTACCATTGCATACCTTGCAACATTTCACAGATCAAAGGTGGGAGACATGTGGCCAAGCAGCATCAGAATGTGGTTGTCATAACAAAAGTGATTAATGGGGGGAAATGCACAAGCCAGGAGTTTGCTTTTGCCAGAGTCTACAGGGAAGGGCAAGATTCTGCCCCTGCTTCACCTCCTTGCGGCGTTAACTGCATGCAAACTACTTTTGCACTTTCAACTCAACTTGCAGTGATGGAGGTAAGCTCAAGACAAAGGGAGAGGAGGAGGGAGAAACTGGGACATTTAAAGGTCAGCTGGAAAAGTGGGATGACAGAGGATTAATTGGGATGTCGTTGCCAAATCAAGACAGTTGGAGGATATACTATATGTTATGGGGATAAGGTTGCCATATCCTAACAGTGAAAAGGCTGGACTGCTTTTGTGCTGTGCACCATCTGAAGCATAATTTATCAACATTCAACCTTCTCATATAGCAGTCGCATGTGTCAGTATTCAGCACCGGAAGAGCCCTTGGGGAGATCTGGAACAATATCCAGTTCCAGCATGGAACTCCTCAGATGCAAGCCAGCTTCCACAACCTTGAGCTGTTTGGGGTCTGGC
>NW_024838111.1:0-338 GCF_019175285.1 Sceloporus undulatus
CATAGAACTGCGATGGAGGAGCTACAAAGGCCTAGTAGAGTATTCTCCCTAGGAATCTCTAGGTCCTCCAGGACAACTCTGTGGCCAACGTCCCACAGACACTGACCATAGAACTGCTCTGGAGGAGCAACAAAGGCCTAGTAGAGTATTCTCCCTAGGAATCTCTAGGTCGTCCAGGGCAACTCTGTGGTCAACGTCCGACAGACACTGACCATAGAACTGCGCTGGAGGAGCTACAAAGGCCTAGTAGATTATTCTCCCTAGGAATCTCTAGGTCCTCCAGGGCAACTCTGTGGTCAACGTCCGACAGACACTGACCATAGAACTGCAATGGAGGA
>NW_024838111.1:438-751 GCF_019175285.1 Sceloporus undulatus
CTCTAGGAATCTCTAGGTCCTCCAGGGCAACTCTGTGGTCAACGTCCAACAGACACTGACCATAGAACTGCGATGGAGGAGCTACAAAGGCCTAGTAGAGTATCCACTCTATGAATCTCTAGGTCCTCCAGGACAACTCTGTGGTCAACGTCCGACAGAAACTGACCATAGAACTGCGATGGAGGAGCTACAAAGGCCTAATAGAGTGTTCTCTCTAGGAATCTCTAGGTCCTCCAGGGCAACTCTGTGGTCTACGTCCCACTGACCATAGAACTGCGATGGAGGAGCTACAAAGGCCTAGTAGAGTATTCTC
>NW_024838111.1:851-1189 GCF_019175285.1 Sceloporus undulatus
CATAGAACTGCGATGGAGGAGCTACAAAGGCCTAGTAGAGTATTCTCCCTAGGAATCTCTAGGTCCTCCAGGACAACTCTGTGGCCAACGTCCCACAGACACTGACCATAGAACTGCTCTGGAGGAGCAACAAAGGCCTAGTAGAGTATTCTCCCTAGGAATCTCTAGGTCGTCCAGGGCAACTCTGTGGTCAACGTCCGACAGACACTGACCATAGAACTGCGCTGGAGGAGCTACAAAGGCCTAGTAGATTATTCTCCCTAGGAATCTCTAGGTCCTCCAGGGCAACTCTGTGGTCAACGTCCGACAGACACTGACCATAGAACTGCAATGGAGGA
>NW_024838112.1:0-1189 GCF_019175285.1 Sceloporus undulatus
ATGGAGCTCAGATCAGGTATTTCATTTTTCCACTCTCCCAGCATCAAATTTCATGACATCTTTTTGCAGTGTCAGTTTCCTTGCCTGGATAAAATACTAGTGACTTATGGCATATTTTCTTACAATCTGTATGTGGAATAGAAGAAATCAGAAGCTCAAATACTAGGACCCAAAGTCCAGGAACCCAGTATTTTAACATCATTTGGCACTGAGAATAAGTGTGGTTACTACAACTTGAATTTGAAATTGAACACATTAGATGCTTAATTCTCAAATATATAGTTAGACCTGGCTTTCACCCACCACTCTTTAATATTTTAGTAATTTGAACTGTGAAATATTGTCAATTAGTTTATATCCTATGTGCATATGTAATCTTCATGACTAAATAGCCAGACTCTGTGTCACTATTTTCTTATGGAAATGAAAAATCCAGGTTGGGTACAAATGTGCAATGAACATGCATGTTTATTGCCGACGCTTGCTTTCCAATCCTAGCTACTGTCTTTACCTATGACTCTATAATGATAGGCTATTAGAAATGAAGGGCATGTGATGAGCCAATCAGAGAAAGATACATAATGAAACATGATGCTGTTCTATGGTGCTCGTATTGCGTCCGCTGAGTCGCGTCCGGCAGAGTTGTTCAGGGTGGTCAGGGAGCTAACTCAGCTCCCTCCCGCCCCGAACCAGATCCTTGAACCTTCTAAGGCCTGCTGTGACTTGTTTAACGACTTTTTTGCGGATAAAACTTCTCGTATAAGCGAAGGTCTGAACACTGACATTATAGCAGAACCTAGGGTAGAAGTGTCCAGAGCCTCCGTGGACTATGTTAAACTGGATCAGTTTGAGTTGGTGAGTACCAAGGATGTGGACAAGATCCTCGGAAGTGTTCGGAAAACAACCTGCTCTCTTGATCCCTGTCCCTCGTGGTTAGCGGCCCAGGGGGGACCGGCGGTAACATTATTATTACGCCGGATAATTAATACATCTTTCAGGGATGGGCTATTTCCATCGGATCTTAAATTGGCCATTGTAAAACAGATCCTAAAAAAGCCCTCCCTTGACCCCCTGGTTCATAATAATTATCGGCCTGTTTTGCTGCTACCATTTTTGGGTAAGGTGATCGAGAGGGCAGTTGCGATCCAGCTTCAGGCGGTCTTGGATGAAACGGATTATCTGGACCCAT
>NW_024838113.1:0-604 GCF_019175285.1 Sceloporus undulatus
AAGAAAAGGAAACCTGGGAATCCTGAAGGTTTAGATCAATTACTGAACTATTGAATTATACAAGGATATATATATATACAAGGGTTTTGCTGAAGCTCAGTGTGCAGAAGCACAACATTATTTTGAAAATATTGTGTATTAAATTACCTTCAGTCTGTCTGTGAGATGCATATGAGACATACATGGATCCCATCTCCCAGTATATCCCATTAGACATATATAAATATAGCAAACTCTGAAAAAATCCAAAATACATCTAGTCCTCAGCATTTTGGGTAAGGGATATTATTATTGTTGTTGTTGTTGTTATTATTATTATTATTATTACTATATTGCATATGGATATAACTGCTGAAAGTAAAGTTAGAAGTCACCTTTTCTTTCTTTTATATTTCCTTTTAGAAGCTTCCTTCCTTTCTTTTTCTTTCTTCCTTTCTCCCCTTCCTCTTCCTCCCTTTCTTTTCCTTCTTTTCTTCAGTTCTCCCTCCCTCCCTATCATTCTTCCTTCCTTTTCCCCCTTCCTTCCCTTCTTCTTCCTACCAGTGTTGCCAAGAAGTCTCGAAGATAATTCCCCAAACATTTGGCCAAAACTCACCAAATCCCC
>NW_024838113.1:704-1189 GCF_019175285.1 Sceloporus undulatus
TTCAACTCTCAAAATTACCATTAAAACCAATCACCAAAATCACACCAAAGGCTCTGAAAAGTACCCATTTTGGTGTGAAAGTCACCAGATTGGCAACACAGAGACTTTTATTTTGGCAAAAGCACAAGGGAGGAGGAGGAGGAGTGGAAGCTGGACTCCGATAGAAACGAAAGAAAAAGAAATCACAAGGACCCCCCTCCCTCCCCCTCCTCTCTCTCTCTCTCTCTGAGCCTGCAACTTTTGTTTTGTCTTTTCCCTTTTCCCTCTCCAAGTTCTCCATGGTTTTGATGGAGGGGAGGAGGGGGGAGGAAGGAGCTTGAACGCCCCCCAGGGCCTGAAGGGAGGGGTCCGGACCCCCAACCCCCCCTTGGCTACGTCCTTGCCTTGGGGGTTTAATAATAATAATCATCATTTTTAGCCTGCCTCTCCCTATGGATCGGGGGTAATCAAATTAATCCTGAACCAGGGACGTAGCCAGGATTTTA
>NW_024838114.1:0-1189 GCF_019175285.1 Sceloporus undulatus
TCCAATCTCCAAGCATGACAATATTTTCATACTCAAATTTCAACATAGTTCTTTTCAATTTTTGGTAGAATTTTTCTTTGTTTTCATTTGGTGAATATACGCCCACCACTATAATTTTGCTATTGTTACATATAATTTCTACCCCAATATAGTGTCCTTTGGTGTCTTTAAAAATTTCTTTTGTCTCTATCCGCTCATTGATGTACAATACCACCCCTTTCTTTCTTTTTTCTCCCGCTGTTACAAATTCCCTACCTAATTTTCTACATTTTAGATATTTGATTTCTGTTTTTTTAATATGGGTTTCCTGAAGGCATATTATATCAATTTTTTGTTTCCCTAAATAATGATTTATTTTGCTCCTTTTACCAGGGTTGTTTAGGCCCTTTACGTTCCATGATAGATATCTTATTGTATTATTCATTAATCAGTGCTCCTTCTCCTAAAATTTGTGAGGGGTCTTCTGGATCTAAATCTTCAGTGTTTTCTTCTTCTGTATCTTTGATGATTGTCGAATCAGATTGTTTTCTGTGGTCGTCAATCTTACCGTCTGGTCTTATACCAAGTTGGAGTTGGTGTTGCTCACCTCCCTTTTCCTCTTGTTCCAGGTCTTTTTGGAAGTCTTCCATAAAATCTCGTGCTTCTTGGGTATTCATTATACGTACTTTCTTCTGTCGATAACGAAGAGAGATACCTTCCGGTACCTCCCACCGATATCGTACACCACGTTCTTGTAATGTTCTTGTCAAAAAAATATATTCTTTCCTTTTCCTGAGCACGTTATTCAGAATATCTTTCAAAAGCTGTAATTCCACCCCGTCCACAATAAGTTTGTCCTCAAAGTGTCGTTGTAAAACTTGTTCCTTCATTTGGGTTCTGACGAAGTAGATAACGATGTCCCTTGGCAGTTTTTTCTGCTTGGCTACCCATGAGTTAACGCGGAAGACCTTGTCAAGTTCAATCTCCATTGTTTCTTTATCTTTATCTAGGAATTTGGCCAATATATCGACCATTGTATTAAAAATATTTTCATTTTCTACCTCTGGGAGACCTCTGATTTTTAAACATCTCTCTCGCTATTTTTGTTCCCATATCGTCCTTTCATCTTGGTTATCTTTCCGTTTATCAATTTCTTCTTTCAATTTTTCTTCTAGTTCCTGATTCTTCTTCTCTAGGACTTTGACTTTAG
>NW_024838115.1:0-499 GCF_019175285.1 Sceloporus undulatus
CCTGGACCTAGAGCAGCCTCAAAGAAAGGGGTCCCATTGAATGGGGGGCCCATGTCTTTCTGAATCTGTGGGTCCAGAGGAAGAGGACTGTTTTCCAGGACCCTCTTCCTAACCCACAAAGCAGCTCTTAGCATTTGCCCAACACTGCTCTTGAACATGCAAAGATCAGGCAAGCAAGATCTGCTTTGCTGTTTGCAAAAAAAGATGGAAAAACAATGGGCCCTTGATATCTTTTGGGATTTGGTTTGGATAGTAAAATCCATGGTTGCTAAAGTCCCATTATATAAAATGGGTGACCTTGGGTAAGTCACACTCTCTCAGCCTCAGAGGAAGACCAATAGCCAACTGGAAGGCGGGCAACACACACACACATTTACATGATGGAAATGGCATTCATTCTGGGCCATGAAACCCACTGCGGGGGAACCTTGGGCAGTAGACACTCTCTCAGCCTCAGAGGAAGACAAAGAGCAAAGTGGAAGGCAAACCTGAAGGCAAG
>NW_024838115.1:599-1189 GCF_019175285.1 Sceloporus undulatus
GCTTTGCTGTTTGCAAAAAAAGATGGAAAAACAATGGGCCCTTGGTATCCTTTGGGATTTGGTTTGGATAGAAAATCTATGGGTGCTCAAGTCCCATTATATAAAATGGGTGACCTTGGATAAGTCACACTCTCTCAGCCTCAGAGGAAGACCAATAGCCAACTGGAAGGCGGGCAACACACACATACATCTACATGATGGAAATGGCATTCATTCTGGGCCATAAAACCCACTGCGGGGGAACCTTGGGCAGTAGACACTCTCTCAGCCTCAGAGGAAGACAAAGGGCAAAGTGGAAGGCAAACCTGAAGGCAAGGAAACCCTGGGAATAGGGTCAGTAGACATGAGTTCAAGGCACGCAGCACACCCCCAGCCCCCAAGGCACACTCTCTCAGCCTCAAAGGATGGTACAGTAATGGTAAACACCCTTTGACAAAACCTACAAAGAGACTCCTGTGACAGTGTTGCCTTAGGATCCCCAGAAAGGAATTGAAGGCATACAATTCTCCCCCCAAAGTTTGGGAGGAAAAGGAGGAGGAAGGCTTAGAGGAAGGGCCTGAGGAAGAGGAGGAGGAGGAAGGCTTAAAGGA
>NW_024838116.1:0-1189 GCF_019175285.1 Sceloporus undulatus
GCAGGAAAAGAGATTCCACCTGAACATTAGGAGGAACTTCCTGACAGTAAGGGCTGTTCGACAGTGGAATGCACTCCCTCGGAGGGTGATGGAGTCTCCTTCCTTGGAGGTCTTTAAGCAGAGGCTGGATGGCCATCTGTCAGGGATGCTTTGATTTGGATTTCCTGCATGGCAGGGTGTTGGACTGGATGGCCCTGGTGGTCTCTTCCAACTCTATGATTCTATGATTCTATGACCCCCTTCTGATATTCCAGGGGGCATGCCATGATGGAATTACAAGGATGTTCCTCCAAGAGACAACCCCTGGTAATGTCACTAAGCATGATACATTGAGCATTAACCACAGTTGTACAGATCATGCCTTTCAAACGAAATGCCACCAGGTTCAACAAGGGAGGCACAAACCAACAAGCAAACACACTTTTTAAGGTAACGATGGCGCTCTCTAGATGGGCCCATAGAGGTGCCGTCGTCACGTGTGAGGGGCGGTGCTTTTAGATGCTCCTCGCACGTGACGAGGGTGTCAAAATGGCGGCACACTATACACATGGGCGCTGCCATTTTGATGTGATGGATGCCTAGCGTCCGCATGTCTCAGCGCCCTTGTGTCGCCGCAAGGGCATCATTGGCGCCTTGCAGTGTCACAACCGTGCTGGAAAAAGAAGCCACTTTTTGCGGCTTCTTTTTGCTGTGCGGGGGAGCCGCGCGGTTTGTCCGCTGCGGATCCCTCGCGCAGCAAACAAGGGCGGCGGCAGACCATCCTTTTGGCGGTCTGTAAAGCACCATTCTCACCCTGAGATTTTTCTCCCTTTCCCTGAAGATTGGAGAAGAAAGATCACACCCTGAAACATCCTTAGACAGCTTTAAAAAGGCTGTTAAGATGGATCTTTTCTGGTAGGCCTTCCCAGAATAGAGAACCCGGCCTTAGAAAAACGCCTGGGAAAGATACTGCTGCTCCCACTGATTGTTTGCTGGTGTGATGTTGTTGACCCTCTGGTCAGTTTTTAACTTGTTTGTTTGTTTGTTGTTTTTTTGTTCTGTTTTTAAAATATTGCATTGGATTTAATACTTTTCTAAGGAGGGGAAGGTATCAGGGATTTTATATGTTTTGTATTTTTAACTTTGTTAGCCGCCCCAATTGTTCACAGAGGGACAGGATACAAATACATTTTATAATAATAATAATAAT
>NW_024838117.1:0-1189 GCF_019175285.1 Sceloporus undulatus
CAGCAGAGCTGTTCTAACAAGGGAAACTTAGGGGCAAAACAGACTACTCCTTTTCTCTGGTGTTTATCACACGAGCTCTTAAAGAGGTACTATTCCAGTGTGACTCCTCTAGCTGCCTCCTGTTGCATGCTGGGATTGGCAGTTTTAAGGAGGGGTATTTAGAATTCTCAGGCAGAGAAGTTTAGCTCCTTAAAACTGCCAATCCCAGCATGCAACAGGAGGCTGCTAGAGGAGTCACACTGGAATAGTACCTCTTTAAGAGCATAGTGTGATAAACATCTCTGTCTTGGGGGCAGCATCAGATCATGGTGTTTAGGCACTGTATGCTCTGATGCCACCCCCAAGCTGGCGTCATGCCCTCTGCCTGACCACGTAGCAGGCAACTTTGCCTCTTTTTGGGCCAGCAAAAGGCCGATCAGAGCCATGGCGTGCAGTTGCAGAAGGCCCTGATCTAGCTTTCTCTAGAGTGTCTTGAAGACGCCCCTTCAATGACATCTGTTTGAGCCCATAATCTACACCAGTGGATAGTATGGCTGCAGCTATTTGGGCCAACGGATTGTCAATCTATATTACTCCAGGGTATAAAGTCACATTGGAATGAGATTCTTTCCAATGATATAGCCGTGTTAGTCTGTATAATCAGCATGTAGAGAGATCTTGCAGCACCCTTGAGATTAACTGAAATAAAAAAGTTGGCAGCATGAGCTTTCGTAGACTTCAGTCTACTTCCTCACTAAAGCATCTGAGGAAGTATACTAAAGTCTACAAAAGGCCATGCTACCAACTTCTTTATTTCAGTTGTCTCAAAGGTGCTACAAGATCTCTCTACATACTGATTCTTCAGGAGTTTGTCAGTTATATTCTTTTGTGCCTTACTTTTTAATGAAGCATATGTGTTCAGACAATTGAATATAAATATAGCCAAACTCAATATAAATATGTGTTTAATCTTCTGTTTAAAAGTAAAATAATGTAGTAAAGGGGAAAAAAAACATTTTAGCCTCTTAGCAGAACTATCAATTCATGCAACATGACTCCTCAAATATGAAACCAACCTAAAAGTCCTTTGATTGTAACTGATAGCTACATGAAGGCTGAATTACAGTATTGACTAATCAGGCAATTTGGTCTTCTCTCCCCCAGCCTTCACAGTCTCAAGGGACTTAAAATAATATTGCCGCCTCTTCTT
>NW_024838118.1:0-1189 GCF_019175285.1 Sceloporus undulatus
CAGTACAGAGTGATACAAAAGGCTCAAGTATAACACATATTTATACAGCTGGGAGGTGGGTTTATATCATCGAAAGCTGTTGAGGTTCGTTTTAAAATCACATCTGAGTAGAATAAAGGGAACATTTCTGGATTCCTGCACCAGAGCCCTCAAATTTTCTTCCAGTTTCATCTTCACCTTCAAAAAGAATGTATCAGGCAGAATCCTTGGAGCTTGTTGAAGGCATTGCATCCAGATGTAGCCCAAGCTTGCAAGCCACGCCTTCATCTTGAAGTAGAAACCACCAGTTAATAAAACAAAGCATTAAAGGCATGCGGGACATTGTTCCTATGGAAAATCCTTGCTATAAAGCAAGAGAACAAACCATTCACTTGAGTGAAGTCTGATATCCATGTTTAATTAAGAAAAAAAAACTTCTAAGATGGGAAACATCTGTAACTTACAGTCGTGGTACAACAATACATTTATGTCTGTATTTTTTAAAAAGTGGAGGAAAGAATGTTTAAATTGGTACCTGGCTAATGGATTCTGGGTGTTGCCATTCAAACAAGTAGCTTTTCCAAGCTCTGAACTGAAAGAGCCCCACCTCCTAGGTGTGTGTATCCTAATTCTGCTTCAGTCTATGGTCCAAAACGCACTGCAGAAATAATCCAGTTTGAAACCATGTTAAGTGCCCTGGCTCAAGGCTACGGAATTCTGGTAACTAGTTTTATGAGACATTTAGCCCTCTCTGTCAGAGAGCAATGGTGCCACAATAAACTACAATTCCCAGGATTCCCTAGCACAGAGCCAGGGATAGCAGTCTCAAACTGGATTATTTCTGCAGTGTGTTTTGAACCTATGTTACAATAATATAGAACAGGGATAGAAACTGCACATAGCCAGTAGTACAACAACATCTGGAACACTGCATGATTCCTGTCCCAGTGCACAAACCATGGTCCACAGTTTATATGCAGCCCCCAAGATCATTTGTATGCCTCCTCAGGCCGCTGTGGCATTACTCTCAATGCCCCAGAGTATGTTGTATCTTATAACAAAATCCAGTGTCTTGGGCCTGTTACAGACAGCCAAAATAAAGCTGCTTCGAGTCACAGTGGAGGTATGGTGTTTCAATGATGCATGCATCCTAAGAGTCCAGAAGTTGCACCAAAGCCACGCTCCAGCCCTAAGGACTGGAGTGTGGCTT
>NW_024838119.1:0-1189 GCF_019175285.1 Sceloporus undulatus
TCCACTGACAGAAGCAGTTTCATCAGTGGAGCAATAGTGTTGGAGACTACACATTGCATGTCCCAATTTAAATCAGCTCTGTAAAAGTTATAAGCATATGGAATGTTGAGACACAGCATAATTACAATTTAAGATGAAATTATGACGTATCCAGTTCTCTTATGTTCTAAGGATTTCAGCACCCATACTCAGGAAATGTCTAATCTCAGTCATACTAAACATCATGTGAACCTAGACACTGAGATATGTTTGAGCTTATTTGGCATTTTAAATGTAAAAAATGCAATCACTTATTTTTTTTACCCAGAATTTTTTTTAGTTTTTCAGTACTTAGTGACAAAAGGGCAAAAAATGTTACATTTTATGTACAGTCAACCCTAGAATTCACAGATTCTACATCCACAGATTCAACCATCCGTGTCCTGAAAATATTTTTTTAAAGCAAAATTTGATTTTGTCTTTTCATGTAATGGGCACCATTTTACCGTGCCATTGTGTATAATGGAACTTGAGCATCAACAGATCTTGGTATCTGGGTGGGAGGAGGAGTCCTGGAATCAAACCCCAGCAGATACCAAGAACCCACAGTATGACATCAGAAAAGCAGTAGCCACAGGTCTAAATCAAACTGCTAGTCTCTAACAGAGCAGAACCAACGAACTTATTAGTTTTTTGTGGGTTTTTTGGGCTATTGTTATTCAATGGTTAGTTAACACATTTATAAACTCTAATTATTTCAGTGCCAGTCTACTGTACTTTGGATAAGCAATTTAGCTCACTAGGTATGAAAATTGCTGGTCATAACTTTCAAATACCTAAATATAACAACTGGCTTCGGGAGCTAAAAAGGCCACTCTCTCCTACATTTTATGCAAACCAATCAAGATGTTGTAAAGTACATGGTATACATCATAAAATCATAAAATATCTTGATTCATTTTGTGCAAATTTGTCCTTTGAAATTATTGGCTTAAAATTAGGGTGCAGCATCCAGGACAGTGTTGAAGGTTTGTGTGTCAATGTTGGAGATCGCTTAAGAAGCATTTGTGACTGAGTACAGCTGATTCAGGAAAGTGTTCCACTGGTACGAATACTTCTTTCTTGAAGAACTCTTTTAAACAAACTATTTTAAACTAAGTGATCAGATGAGGCCAGCACTACATTGTTGTTACTGAGTATACTAGACTAG
>NW_024838120.1:0-1189 GCF_019175285.1 Sceloporus undulatus
GAAAATTTCGTAACCTGGGTATTTCGTATCCCGAGGTACCACTGTATGCCCCTATTTCTGTCATCCAAGTCATTGATAAAGATGTTGAATAGCACTGGGCCCAGGACAGAACCCAACTGGACACCCCACTGGTCACTTCTCTCCAGGATGAAAAGAAGCCATTGTTGAGCACTCTTTGGGTTTTGCCAGTCAACCAATTACAAATTCATGTAACAGTTTCCTTGTCTAGCTTGTTTCATTTTTTGTTTTATATACTGTTTAATTTGGTTAACGATTAAGGGACATAGCTATGATATTCTATGATATGGGGTGCACTATAAAACTTTTAATAAACGAACAAGTATTTCAATCCTATATATACATGTTATCAGACATAACTCCAGAGAATGTTAGCCTTTTGGATGCCACAAGGTTCCTCTTATTCTTCAATGCAAGAAGCAACACTTCAGCTGCCTTCTAGAAGATAAAGCAAAAAGGCTTCCAAAAGAACTGAAGCCTTGGGCAAGTCACACTCTCTCAGCCTCAGAGGATGGCCATGGGAAACCCACTCTGAAGAAACCTGCCAAGAAAACCCCTTCAGAGACTCCCATAAGGTCACCATAAGACCTGGAAACAACTGGAAGGCAGACACCAAGAACAACTTTGGGAAATAGGTGCAAACCTTGCCTTTGGAAAGTGTAATGACTGGGCTCCAGTCAATGGAGGTCTTCTTCAGGCAGCAAAGGGAGGTTTATGCAAATGCAGAATGACATCACTGCTACGGTAGGCTCTCTTGACCAATCAGAGAGCAAGATAAAGGTTCTTCTGGAAGCTTCCGTGAGAAGGAGATATAAGGCCTGAGAGACCAAGAGACAGTTGGGGCAATTGTGTCGGTTGGAGATCGAGAGAGAGAGAGTTAAAGAGCGGATCTTGGAAGTTAGTCTCAGAATTGGACGCTTGGGTCTATTTATTTCTTTAATAGCTTGTATGAACAGAATATTATATACTTACAAATATTGTACTTGCAAGATTCTTAATACCTTGTATGACTTATGTTTTACTTATATATTGTTATTTATAGTAAATTTCTCCTTGCAGTACAGTGGTACCTCGGGTTACGAAATTAATTCGTTCCGCGGCTAATTTCGTAACCCGAAAAACCTTCGTAACCTGAATTGCCATCGGCGCTATTTTCAATGGAGCCGCGGCA
>NW_024838121.1:0-1189 GCF_019175285.1 Sceloporus undulatus
CAAGCCCGGCGACAGATTCTTGCCTTCTCCCAGATCGGCCGACCCCCTCAAACACTGCCTCCTGCTGGAAGCCATCGACCGCCTCCTGGCCGTCCACGCCATCGAGCCGGTGCCCACACAAGAGAGGGGCCAGGGGTGCTACTCAACTATCTTCCTGGTGCCAAAGAAAAAATGGTTCATGGAGGGCCATCCTGAACCTCAGGAGTGTCAACCGGTTTATCCTCAAGAAGAAGTTCAGGATGGAGACTCTAAAGACCATCCTGGACAGCCTCCAGCCTGGAGACTTTCTTTCCTCACTGGACTTACAGGATGCTTACCTACACATTCTGATTCATCCCTCTTCACGTCGTTTCCTCCGCTTCAGATATGGCAGCCGGCATTTCCAATACCGTGCACTTCCCTTTGGGCTGGCCTCTGCTCCCAGGGTCTTCACCAAGGTCATGGTGGCATTGGTTGCTCATTGGAGGAGACTCCGTCTCCACGTCTACCCTTACCTTGACGACCTGCTGATTCGGTCATCCTCCAAAAGTCAGGGACTTCTCGACACCAACCACATCCTCACATCTCTGCGGGAGCACGGATTCCTCATAAATCTGGAAAAGAGCACCCTTGTTCCAGACCAACACATCCTCCACCTGGGGGCCCTCATAGACACTCAGTCAGGCACGGTACGGCTACCTCCGGACCGGATCCGCTCCATTCAAGAGGCCATATCAGAGGTCCTCTCAGCCCCGCGAGCCAGTCTCCAGCTCCTGGCTCACCTCCAGGGTCTCATGATTGCGGCCATCCCGTGCCTCCCGTGGGCGAGATTCCACGCCAGGCCATTACAGTGGCTTCTCCTGCCCCACCAGTGAGCCATCGCCCTCAAGAGACACAAGAGGATTCACCTGTCCAGCGAAGTGCGCCAGTCCCTTCGTTGGTGGACATCCAAAGCAATCCACCACAGTCTCCCGATCTGGAAACTCTGCGGGGTCCAGATAACTACAGACGCCAGTCTCCGCGGATGGGGGGGCCGTCTGCGGGACACTGCTAGCCCAAGGCCGCTGGAGCCCATCGGAACAGTCCCACAGCATCAACTGGCTGGAACTGCGAGCGATTCGCCTAGCCCTCCGCGCCTTTCACCAGAGGGTTCAACACAGATCCGTCCTCATAAGGACGGACAACATCACTGCGAAGGCTCACGTCAATC
>NW_024838122.1:0-1189 GCF_019175285.1 Sceloporus undulatus
CCCCAGGAGGCTGATGGATCCAGATGGATTCCTGAGGGCTCTTGGGGAGTTTCCTGTCACCTTGGCAGGTGATTCTGTTGAAGCCCTGGCCAACCTTTGGAATGGGGAAATGTCCAGAGCGGTGGACACAATCGCTCCTGAGCGTCCCCTCTCACGGAGTGGAGCTAAACCAGCCCCCTGGTTCTCTAGGGATCTGATGTTGATGAAGCAAATGAGAAGGAAACTAGAGAGACGTTGGCGGAAGACTCAGAGTGTATCTGATCGAATACGGGCTAGATCCTATTTGAAAGCCTACTCTTTGGCAATACGGGCAGCAAAGAAATTATTTTTTGCTACCAGCATTGCATCTGCAAGTAGCCAGTCAGCAGAGCTTTTCCGAGTGGTCAAGGGTCTTTTACACACTCACCGTCAAGTAGAAAATGCAGACCACTCAATGGTTCGCTGTGAAGAATTTGCTCAGAATTTTGCAGATAAAATCACTCAGATTAGGTCCAAATTAGATGCTGCAATTAATATAGTGTCAGTGGATGTTATCTTGGCTCCTACTGTTCCAGTGTTAATGGATACTTTTCAACTTGTGCAGCCTGATGATGTAGACAGAATCCTTGGAAAGATAAGAGCCACTACATGTGTCTTGGACCCTTGTCCTTCTTGGCTTATTAAACAGGCCAGAGGGGGACTGACTGAGTGGGTAAAGGAAGTAATCAATGCCTCCCTACAACAAGGCAGAATTCCATCCTGCCTAAAGGAGGCTGTTGTGAGGCCTCTATTAAAAAAGTCATCATTGGATCCCACAATAATGAATAACTATCGGCCAGTGTCTAACTTACCATTTCTGGGCAAGGTTCTGGAACATGTGGTGGCTTCCCAACTCAAGGGGTTTCTGGATAAAACGGATTATCTAGATCCATTTCAATCTGGTTTCAGACCTGGCTATGGAACAGAGACAGCGTTAATCGCCTTGGTGGATGACCTACGCAAGGAACTGGACAGAGGGAGTGTGTCCCTGTTGGTTCTTCTGGACGTTACAGCAGCTTTTGATACCATCGATCATGGTATCCTTCTAGACCGCCTCTCTGGAATGGGGCTTGGAGGTACTGTTCTACAATGGTTCCATTCCTTCCTGGAGGGGCGAACTCAGAAGGTGGTACTGGGGGACTCCTGTTCGACCCCCTGGCCATTGACCTGT
>NW_024838123.1:0-789 GCF_019175285.1 Sceloporus undulatus
GCCTTCGTAAGCCGAATTGCCATAGGCGCTAATGGGGAAAAGCCGCGTTTCGTGCGAAAAAGCGCCGAAAAGCACCAAAAATTTTCTTCGTAACCCGAAAAAACATTCGTAACCCGGAACAATGATTTCCAATGGGATTTTTTCGTATCCCGAAAATTTCGTAACCTGGGTATTTCGTATCCCGAGGTACCACTGTAATGTCATCTGATAAACTTCCCACATTTATGGTTTTTTTTCTATTTAAAATCTAGTTTAAACCCCGTTTCCCAGCAGGATTTTGCTAGTGTGATAAGGTCCAAATACTTCTTATTCAGTTTTAACATACAAGGCATTTGATGAGTGATTGAAGTATACATACTGGTGGGGGTGGAAAGAAAAGTGAGGTGAGGAAGGGTACCAAACTGAACTAAAAATGTTGTAAGATGAGATCCTATCATTTAAGACAACATTTTCAACTGGAGAGTTCTCAGGCATGTTGGCCTCCCACCATTCCTAGGCAACAATCATATTGGTCCAAAACATACTGTAGAAATAATCCAGTTTGAGACTGCATTAACAGTGGTTAAACAGTGGCGCAGTGGTTAAATGCCTGTACTGCAGCCATTCACTCAAGACCACAAGGTTGCGAGTTCAAGACCAGCAAAAGGGCCCAAGCTCGACTCAGGCTTGCATCCTTCCAAGGTTGCTAAAATGAGTACCCAGACTGTTGGGGGCAAATTAGCTCACTTGCTAATTAGCTTACTTGCTGTTTACCGCTATTCCAAAGATCATAGCGGTGAACAGCAAGTA
>NW_024838123.1:889-1189 GCF_019175285.1 Sceloporus undulatus
CAGGCTTGCATCCTTCCAAGGTTGCTAAAATGAGTACCCAGACTGTTGGGGGCAAATTAGCTCACTTGCTAATTAGCTTACTTGCTGTTCACCGCTATGATCTTTGGAATAGCGGTATATTAATAAAACAAATTAATTAATTATTAACTGCCCTGGCTCAGTGCCAAAGAATCCTGGGAATTGTAGTTTGTTGTGGTACCGAGCTCTCGTCACAGAGAAAGCTAAATGTCTGACAAAACTATAGTCCCCAGAACTTAGCATTGAGCCAGGGCAGTTAAAGCAGTCTCAAACTGGATTATT
>NW_024838124.1:0-1189 GCF_019175285.1 Sceloporus undulatus
AGGGCCATCCAGTCCAACCCCAGAATTCCCCTATTCTGTCCTCTGCTACATTATCCTCAGGTTGAGTTCCCTTTGCCTTTTCTGAGAAGACTGAGGCAAAGAAAGTGTTGAGTAGTTCTGCCCTTTCTCTGTCTTCTGTTAGCATTTTGCCATCTTCTCCACGCAGTGGCCCTACCATTTCCTTCTTCTTCCTTTTGCTGCAGACATATCCAAAAAAGCCCTTTTTATTGTTTTTAACCTCTCTAGTAAGCCTGAGTTCATTCTGCGCTTTAGCTTTTCTGACTTTACCTCTACACAGTCTAGCTATTTGTATGAATTTCTCTTTGGTGATTTCCCCATTTTTCCATTTCTTATACATGTCCCTTTTTAATCTTAGCTCAGTTGAAAGTTCCTTAGTCATCCATCCTGGTTTCTTGAGACATCTCCCATTTTTCTTCCTCATTGGAACTGTTTGAAATTGTGCCTTCAGTATCTCCCTTTTCAGAAACTCCCATCTGTCCTAAACTCCCTTCTCTTTTAGTATTTCTGACCACAGGATCACCCTCAATACTTCTCTAAGTTTACTGAAATCCGCTCTCCTAAAGTCTAGGATGCGTGTCTGACTATGCCTGGTTTCTCCTTTCCACTGTATAACAAACTCCAGCAGAACATGGTCACTTGCACCTAAGGATCCCACCACTTGCACCCCATTAACCAAGTCATCCTTGTTGGTTAGGATCAGATCTAAAATAACTGACCCCCTTGTTGCCTCTCCTACATACATAATATTACATACATGGTTATGTATACATATATATAATTTAATACACACACACACACAATTATATATACAAAGTTATAATTTTATATGTATGTGTTTGTGTGTGTGTGTGTGTATATATGTATGTATGTGTACACACAAACATACATAATATTCATACAGTTATGTATAGATACATTATATATATATAGGTATATATATAGGTATATATATATATATATATATATACCCACACCCACACATATAATTATATATACAAAGTTATAAATATATATACAATTATATATATAGAAACACACATATATACATTTATAATTATATATGTGTGTGTGCGTATACACACACACACACACACATAATTTTATTGGTGACATAAATGTCAAGTATTAGGGGTCTTGGAGGACACTTCCCATCATCCTCATAAGGCAT
>NW_024838125.1:0-1189 GCF_019175285.1 Sceloporus undulatus
TCTATATATGTTTACCCAAAATTTGCATGAAAAACTGGGCAATGCAGAGCTGTCACAATTAATATATGTAGAGATAAAACTTTCCCATATCTTTTAAAAGCCTAACTGAAGACTGTTTGTGAGGAAATAGAGGAGACATGGGAACAAAAGAGAATTAAGGGAAACATTTGAAGTTTATGGCAGAAGCAAGGAGCTCTGTAAAGGCTGCACTTGCCAAGGGAGGTTTCTTTCTCTCTCTCTTTCTCTTTTTGAAGTAGATACAGTGTAAACAATCAAGTCTATGAGCAGACATGACAGGATTTAGACAGACTTTACAAGTGCAGAATAAATGCTACTGGGTTTGTTGTTTTAGACACAGCAGGGAATACTGAAGAAGAACCTCTCTGATGTCAATCATTTTCATTGAGAATGAAATTCATTTCTTTGGAGTTAATGAGGAACTCAGCTTTAAATGATTTGGTGTTTCAGACCAAAATTGTTTTGTGAAATAACTTGTCTTTGAATCATATGCCAGTTGTTTAAATCACTATTTCTCTAGCTGTGCTACATATAATGTAGGGGGAAAAATAAGGCTACAATCTAGTGTGTAATGTTTAACATATAGAAATAAGTATGGGCCCAATTGGAACTTGGTCATTTAATGATTACTGAGCATAATAACTTGAATTTGCTTATTTTTCTCTCCCAGTTTCTTTTCCCTTTTACACTGATTCTCTAAGATAGTAGGAATTATTGTAAAGTGTAAGCTTAATGTATTTGCAGAAGGGCTTAATATAAATGTAGTAACTGAAGAAATAAACAGAGTGGAAATATTATTTGTGATGTGCCTTCATGCTGACTCTGACTTAGGTGACCTTAGCATAGGATTTTCATGGTGGAATGTAGACATAGCCATGCTTTTAGGCTGAGACAATGGGGCTATACAGATTTCCCCTAAGGGATAACATGCAGCTGCCCCTTCCTGGCTGGATCGGGGCCACAGCAACCTCACCTGAGGCTGTGGCAACCTCAAAGGGCACCATAGTCATGGCAGCACGGCTCTATAGTGGCCCTTCAGCACTGCATCATTTGGATGCAGTACCTGAGGTGCATCATGAAGGCATGTACCATCTTGACCAGTGCATTCCAAAATGGCACCATGGGGGTGGAGTTAGGAAAAGCATCCATCAGGATGCTGACCCTGGTGCTT
>NW_024838126.1:0-1189 GCF_019175285.1 Sceloporus undulatus
AGCTCAAACACATAAGCAAATATCTGAATAACAAGCTACTTCCAGTGAGACAATGGATTCTATAAGCAGAGAGATGGGGTAGCCATGGGAAGCCCTCAGAGCCCTGTGATAGCAAAATTTTACATGGAACATTTTGAAAAGCAAGCCCTGGAAACAGCAACAAAAAGCCCACAACATGGTTTTGATATGTGGTTGACACTTTCACCATTTGGAGCCATGGAGAAGAAGGTCTGTCTGTGTTTTTGAAACATCTGAACAACATCCACCCAAACACCCAATTAATGGAAAAAGAAAAGGAAGGAACATTGCCATTTTTGGATATCCTGGTCATCCGCAAACTGAACCAATGTTTGGGCCACACAGTATAGAGAAAACCTACAAACATGGACAAATAACTGCACAAGAGCTTCAATCATCACACTTATAGACCAGATAGGCTGGATCTGTGAACACAACTTCCTGGAAGATGAATTGAAGCATTTAGACTGGGCTCTACAGGCTAATGGTTACTCCAGCTCAGACATCAGAAGGGCTGCCAAACCCAGAAAAACCCAGAGAAGTTAAAACAACCAACCAAAGGGAAGGTATTTTTACCATACATCAAAGGTGTCACAGACAGAATAGGGAAACTGGTAAGGAAACACAACCTCCAAATGGTTTACAAACCAACCAAGAAAATCCAGCAAATGCTGCACTCAGCAAAGGACAGGAGAGACGCTCTCACAGCCGCAGGAGTTTACTGCATACTATGCTGCTGCAGACAAGTCTACATAGGGACCACCAAATGTAGTGTTCATACATGAATCAATGAACATGAGAGACATAGCAGTAGCAGAACATGTTATAAATCATCCTGGGCATAAAATGCTATTTGAAAACAGTGAAATTCTGGACCATGCCAACAACTATCAGGTCAGAATGCATAGGGAAGCCATTGAAATCTACAAACACCAAGACAACTTCAACAGGAAAGAAGAAACCCTTAAAGTAAACAAAGGCCCCATACAGACAGACCAAAATAAAGCTGCTTCAGGTCACTTTGGAGGTATGCTGTTTAAATGATGCATGCGTCCTAAGAGTCCAGAAGCTGCACCAAGGCCATGCTCCAGTCCTTAGGACCGCAGCGTAGCTTTGGCACATCCTCCGGACTCTTAAGATACATGCATCATGTAAACAGCATACCTCCAAA
>NW_024838127.1:0-719 GCF_019175285.1 Sceloporus undulatus
TGTGTGTGTGTGTGTGTACATCTATCTATATCTATATATGTCTTGGAATTAAAAGTCCCTCTTGGGAATGAAATGTTGTGTGGATGGAGCCTGGGTTCTTAGCTCAGCTCAGAGGTTGGAAGGCAGTGTCTCAAAACATGAACAGAGTGCCTCTGAGCATGAACAGAGTGGCTGCCGCTCATTGCTTGAGCAGCTGCGCTTTGCTTTATCGAGCTGAATTTATCTGATGTAAACACCTTCAGAGGAAGGACTCAGTTTGCATCTGCACTGAAAAAATAATCCAGTTTGATGCCACTTTAACTGCCCTTGGCTCCATGTTGTGTAATGCTGGGATTTGTAGTTTGTTGTGGCATCTGACAGAGATGGATAAACAGCTCCTCAAAACTGCAAATCCCAAGATTCCATAGCAGCAGGGAGCCATGACGGAAGTTAAAGCAGTGCCATCTTGAAGTAAACGCTCGACCCTCTTTTTGTGTCTTGAGGGGGGGCTCTTAGCCTCTCAAAATGGTGGCACTTAGTCTGGACCCCCCCCCCTTCCCAAAATCCTGGCTATGTCCCTGGTCCACAGAAGCTCTGGACACCTCTCCTGTTGTCTCTGTTGAAATGCCAGTGTTAAGATCAGTCCTTGTTAAAGTTGTTAAAGTTGTTAAAACTGTCACAGAAGGCCTTAGTTGCTTCTAAAAGAGGCTTCAGGGCGGGAGGAAGCTGGGTCAAAATAT
>NW_024838127.1:819-1189 GCF_019175285.1 Sceloporus undulatus
TGTGTGTGTGTGTGTGTACATCTATCTATATCTATATATGTCTTGGAATTAAAAGTCCCTCTTGGGAATGAAATGTTGTGTGGATGGAGCCTGGGTTCTTAGCTCAGCTCAGAGGTTGGAAGGCAGTGTCTCAAAACATGAACAGAGTGCCTCTGAGCATGAACAGAGTGGCTGCCGCTCATTGCTTGAGCAGCTGCGCTTTGCTTTATCGAGCTGAATTTATCTGATGTAAACACCTTCAGAGGAAGGACTCAGTTTGCATCTGCACTGAAAAAATAATCCAGTTTGATGCCACTTTAACTGCCCTTGGCTCCATGTTGTGTAATGCTGGGATTTGTAGTTTGTTGTGGCATCTGACAGAGATGGATAA
>NW_024838128.1:0-794 GCF_019175285.1 Sceloporus undulatus
GTCCTACATTTGTCCCTGTTTGGAGGTCCAGACTTATGGCAACCCTAAATACACTGTATATAAAGAGCCAGTATCATCACCCACACAACTGCGAGTGCTGAAAGGGGAAAAACACAACCAAGACTATGTTCTGCCCCCTGCCCACCCTCTGCCCATTACCTCTCCCTCCTGAATGCCCCGAATGGGATCGACAGTGTTTTCCCATTAGTGGCTCCTAAAAAAATTCAGTGCTTTTGAAAAAACATGGTAAATGCCATGGTTTAAAAGCACTGGATTAAGGGGGATTTACGCCGCTTCCCCCCCAAAATTCGAGTTCGGAAAAACCAATGCAAGTATGAATGACCCCCTTTTAAACCAGTTTCGAAACCAATTTATAACTTATGCCCCATACAGACAGACCAAAATAAAGCTGCTTTGGGTCACTTTGGAGGTATGCTGTTTAAATGATGCATGCGTCCTAAGAGTACGGAGGTCAGGCCAAAGCCACGCTCCAGTCCTAAGGACTGAAGCACTGCTTTGGCATGGTTTCTAGGCTCTTAGGATGCATGCATCATTTAAACAGCATACCTCCAAAGTGACCCGAAGCAGCTTTATTTTGTCCTGTTTGTACAGGCCCTTAGTGCAGGGGTAGGCAACCTTTTTGAGCCGGGGGCTGGGTTGCTGTCCCTCAGGCGACTGGGGGGCCGAAGCTGGGGGGTGGAGCTTTGACCCTCCGGGGCGGGGCCACGTGCCAGGGGTGGAGCTTCCACCCTCTGGGGCAGGGCCACATGCCGGGGGTGGAGCTTCCACCCTCC
>NW_024838128.1:894-1189 GCF_019175285.1 Sceloporus undulatus
TTCCACCCTCCAGGGGTGGGGCCGCATGCCGGGGGCGGAGCTTCCACCCTCCGGGGGCCAGGCCTCCCCATTTTTGCTGGCTCCTGACGGGGCCCTAGGCCCCGTGAGAGACCAGCAAAAAAGCTGGGGGGGCCTGCCAGTGCTGGAGGACCCCCTGGAAGGCCCCAGTGATGGCACCGGGCCTTCCAGAGGCCCCCAGCCGCCATGGGAGCCCGCCTGGAGGGTCCCAGAGATGGCAGCGGGCCTCCCAGAGGCCCCCCTGCCGCCCTGGGAGCCCTCCTGCAGGGCCCCAGGG
>NW_024838129.1:0-1189 GCF_019175285.1 Sceloporus undulatus
CTGCTTCTTCGTCAGCAGTTTCCATTCCTCCTCAGTGAAATATACCGCCACATCTGCAAAGGTCACCTGCCAGAGAAAAAAGCCCTCATCCAGGGAATTACTAATAAAAAGAGGGGAGGAGCACATGATGCATCCCAAAAATTATTTGATCACCTCAGAATTTAGTCCAGGAAATAAACTTTAAATTCTGTTAGCACGAAAAAAGCCACTGCATTTGAGGTCCAGTTTGTCTCGAATTCTTTCAATGTAATATACAATATAATTTAGGCCATGGCTAGGACATTAATGATAGATTCAATACTGACTATCCTGACACGTATAGTACATTTAGCCTCCAAAGATTATAGTGTATTTAGCCATTTGTTGCCAAATTTCAGAGGCGAATGTCATTTTTAAAAAGCAATAGCAGAAAGTGGTGAAGATGGACAAAGTTGTTTATGAAGAAGATAACACAAGTGGGAAAGGGCACAACAGTTTGTTTTTGCCTCAGACTCCTAGCAAGGGCAAGTCCTTGCCCCCTTCTTTCTTCTCCAACCCCCACTTTTGAGTTGATGGGCTGCAAACTCCTTGGTAATCATTATGCAGGAATTGAAATGAGTTGAAGAATTGGGAAAGTGGGAGGAGAAGAGAGAAACCAGGACATTTTAAAAGCCCTCGAAATATTGGGATGACAGGATTAACCAGGACTGTCTCTGTCAAACTCAGACAGTACTTTATTTGCTTCCTTTATAAAATGGCCCAGCAGTGACCCAGATGAAGCTAATAGAATAGTGACTCACCAAAGAGTTGTTGTACCTCGGCAGCCTCCTTCTCTTGGAGCCCAACTCCCTCCGGTTGGCCTCTGTGTTGGCCATGAGGTGGGCAGGGGTCCTGGTGGTCCTGCACTTGGGTCACTTCCAGAAAGAGAGGCCCCAAAGCCGTGTACAAGGAGGACAAGATGTAGGTCCTGAGAAAAGGGCCCAGGGTTAGGATTGGCTTGGCAAGAAACCCTGCAGCACTCAAAGAGACAGAGAACAGCATTCTGCTGGTGACACACGCAGAAGACATATGCCTCTTACTTAGTCCTGATCAGAGTAGAAATCAAAATGGGCAGACTCAATGCATGAGGGTAGGAGCATCAGCCTTAGGTCACAATGGGCCATTCTCAATCCTTCAGAGAAGGTGCTTCAGGCTGAAGTCACAATGGGCC
>NW_024838130.1:0-1189 GCF_019175285.1 Sceloporus undulatus
CATCTATTCCATCTACATCTCTCCTTCCCTTTGTAGCAGTTGCCTTCCCTTAGGTTACATCCACACTGGGGAGATAATCTGGTTTAACTCCAGTTTAACTGTCCTGGCTCAGTGCTATGGAATTCTGGGAACTGCAGTGTCCTGAGACATTGAGCCTTCTCTGCCAGAGAGTTCTGGTGCCTCAGCAAACTAATAACTTAAATTATTATTGTTATCATTATTATTTAAAAATTATTATTATTATTATTATTATTATTATTATTATTATTATTATTATTATTATTTTAAAATAATAAATTATTATTATTTTAAATATTTATTATTATTATTATTATGGGAGTTGGAGTTGGTTGTGGGGTCCTTGGCTCAAGGCTATGGAATTCTGGGAGGACCATCTCGGCCTCCAGCTTCCTGTTTCTTTCTCTTCAGATCTGTCATCTGGATCTCCATCCCTAGCCTCACCTGAAGGATAGGGAAAGTCACCTATGTCTAAATGCTCTCTGCTTCATCCAAATGTATCACCCACCGGCAAAATTATTGTTGTTATTATTATTGTTATTATTTTGCAGTGAAATTTTTAATAATAATAATAATAATAAATTTCACTGCAAAATAATCAGTGTAGAAACTGCAGTTCTACTTGGAAGTAAATGCTACCTCCACCTTGGCCCCACTTTGGAGGATCTCCTGCCCCCCACCCCCAAAGAGTCCTTTGCAAACTTTACTAATCCCTCTCTCTCTCTTTGCCCCCCTCTTTTCCTCCTCTTTCTCCCCCTGATCTCCCCCCTCCTCGCCAGCATGTCTCCTCTCCACGTTAAAACATGAATGCATTCATTCAGGGGGGAGCACCGGAAGCAAATGGGGCAAAATTTCAGCATGGCATCATGGGAAATTTCACACCCCGATCTCCCCCCTCCTTGCCAGCATGTCTCCTCTCCACGTTAAAACGTGAATGCATAAATTTAGGTTGGCAAGCTAACTATCCCATTTTTGAATCATGGTCAACAGCTGTTGTCGCCTTCTACAAAAGAGTTTTGCCTATTGGATCAGGTTTGGACGGTTGTGTAGTTCTTCTTAATGAGGAGCACTATTTATCTCATCTGTTATTTTCTTGGCAACAAGCCCAGTTGAGTTGTGTTGAACAAAGGAATTATACCAACTTCAGTTGTGGGGGATCTTCTACCAACAG
>NW_024838131.1:0-1189 GCF_019175285.1 Sceloporus undulatus
TAGGTCTTGAGCTTCTTCCTAAACAGGTTAAGGGAGGCGACAGAGCGGAGCTCGCCGGGAAGGGAGTTCCAGAGCTGCGCGGCCGAGTTAGAAAATGCCCTCTGTGCAGTCAAGGTGTACTTTGACTTAGAAACCCTCAACAATTGCTGCGGGGCGGATTATATGATCATGATTGGGTCAAGTTCATGGGAGGGGTTTAGGTCAGAGGGAGGGCATTTGCCCCCTTCATCGGAGAAGGAGGAGGAAGGAGCCAAAGGGTGCCAAGAGACGGAGGAGGATGAAGGAGCCAGGGGAAAGCAGGGGGCCATGGAGGGCAATCGGGAGCAGAACCAGGGGGAGAAGGAAGGAGCCAAAGGGTGCCAGGAGAATCGGGGACGGAGAAGGACCAGGAGGAGGATGAAGAGCTGGGGAGAAAAGGGGGCTATGGAGGCTAATTGGGGTAACGGAGCAGGAGGAGGTTCAGGGCAGGTCAGAAGGAGGGCACTGAACACAGCAAGCCTCCACTCTCACACCAGGGAGCTTTCTCTTTTTTAATTTGTTTTAATTTTTAATTTAATTTTAATTTTTTTTGCATTCTATGCGCATGATTTTAGCTTCAGGTAGAGATAGATAGATAGATATTTGCTGGCTGCCTGTTTCCCCTTTATTTCCGATTCCAGCAGCAAGACACTTTGCAAACGGCATTTGCAAAAGACTTTTTTTCTACATGAATGCTACAATGCAAATGTTACAAATGTTTCTCTTTCCAATTTGGCAAATTGATAGAGAATGCTTTGGCTACTTTCTGTAAGGAATTCTGTGGTAGCTGAGGGAAAGGAAGGGATGTATGGCATTTCTGGCTTTCCAAGGTGAGGAAATAATAATAATAATAATAATAATAATAATAATAATAATGGGGTGATAAGGAGAGAGGATGCAGGATGCAGAGATGGCATTAGATTGAATTTGGGGGCAAACGGGGCCAAGGGGAGATCCATAACTTGTAGTGACCCAAATCCCCACAACACATATACACACACACAGGAGGTTTTTAAATTTGATTGCATTTTGGGGTTAAAAACGGGGCCAAGGGAAGATCCATAACCTGCAGTGACCCAAATCCCTACGACACAGGCAGTATACCTATTTTTTGATCTGCTTTTCGACTGATCAGCAGACCTTCTTTCTGGTCTGCATTAACAAAACTGAG
>NW_024838132.1:0-1189 GCF_019175285.1 Sceloporus undulatus
AACGGATGGGTCTCTACTCAAGAGGCTTTTTACAGAAAAGAAATGACCAAAGACGGTAAATGGTTTAAATATAGTGATTTGACTGAAAACAAGAATGGGGTATGGAGAATTAAAACAAAAGAAGAATTGGCAGAGATAGGATGGAAAGGGTCATGGCTCACATATAGGCAAATCCATGAAAGGTTTAAGGTAGATCTCAAAGAATATGGATTTGAGAAAAAGGGGGAGGAATCACAATTGGGGAAGATTCTGGCTTTTGAGGATAATAAATTAATTGGTAAAATCTATAAAGTTCTCTTGGAATATGATACAGAAGAAGAGGTAATAAAATATCAGATGATCCAGTGGGCGAGAAATATTGGGCGTCCTATACTTTTAGCACAATGGGAAAAAGTGTGGAAAAATGGTTTCAAATATTCGGCCTCCCAAAATTTGAGGGAAAATTTCTATAAAATGTTTTATCAATGGTACCTCTCTCCCGATAAGATTGCAAAAATATATAAAAGAAAAGAAAATAGATGCTGGAAATGTAAAAAAGAAATAGGTACTTTTTACCACTGTTGGTGGACTTGTAAATGGGCAAAGAAATACTGGACAATGATAAATGAAATGGTCAGTGAAATTCTAGATATTAAAGTGAAGTTAAAACCAGAACTTTATCTACTAGGTATATTTGGGAAAGAAATTAGTCCAAAATATGAGAAGATTGTCTACTATATGATTACTTTAGCTCGGGTGTGCTTTGCACAAAAATGGAAATGTGAGGATATACCAACAAAGGAGGATTGGATGTGGAAGCTGTATGATGGGATGGAAATGGATAGACTAACGCAAGCATTAAGAAATGACACAAAAAGCAAATTAATGGAAGACTGGGAGAGAGTGATGGAATTCTTAAAAAAGAAGATGGGTGAATATGCATATATCAAATTAGAATAGAATAATATGATGGATCTTACAAATTAAACTAAGTTAGAAATGGATTTATAGGGAAAACAAATTAGGAATCTGGATTAAGAGGGTAAGCAGGAAGTCAATCTGTATGTATGGAAGAGGGAAGAGTGAAAGAGACAAGGGGATGAGAGGTGAATTTGTTAAGAACGAAACTGGAGATAAGAGTGAAAATTTAGAAGATAAAAGAAGTAGGAATAAGAAATAGATAGGGAATTATGAAGAGTAGAAAGTAGAA
>NW_024838133.1:0-1189 GCF_019175285.1 Sceloporus undulatus
AATTCCATATCACTGAGAGCCATGGCAGTTAAAGGAAGCCCTATGAGCAATGACTTGGGGGAACTAGGGATGTTTAGCCTGGAGAAGAGAAAGTTAAGAGGTGGTATGATAGACCTGCTTAAACATTTGAAGGAATGCCATATTGAGAAGGGAGCAAGCTTCGTTTCTGCTGCTCCAGGGACTATGGATGCAAAGTGCAGGAAAAGAGATTCCTCCTCAACATTAGGATGAACTTCCTGACAGAAAGGGCTATTCAACAGTGGAACAAACTCCCTCCGAGATTTTGGTGGAGTCTCCTTCCTTGGAGGTCTTTAAGCAGAGGCTGGATGGCCATCACTCAGGGATGCTTTGATTGAGAGTTCCTGCATGGAAGAATGGGGATGGCCCTTGGGTCTCTTCCAACTCTATGAGTTGTAATTCATTTTTGTTGCATCTACACTGCAGAAATACTCCACCTTTAACTGCCATGGCTCTCAGTGATATGGAATTCTGGGATTTGTAGTTGTGTGACTGTACAGAGGCCTTCCAGGGGGAAAAGTCACTGTGTGCTTAAGACTATAGCAGTGTTTCCTAAACTTGTTCCCAGGATTACAGCTCCTCCATTTACTGACCAGTAAAGTCCAAACCACTTGGAAGACCAGAGTTTGTGAAACACTGGTCACTATAGGAAAGCCTTTGTCTGCATAGATCATGAAAGGCTATGGAAACAGGCGACTTGAAGATGGTGCACACACACACTCACAGACACACCTATTTGTATGTAATTCAGTGAAATTCGCTTTCTCCCCCAAATTCTATGTCAATTTAATACTTGCAAGATACATAGTCCTTCTACACTTTTCACTTTTCTAGCACAGAAAATATGAAGCTGCTTTTTAGCATTTAAGGAGTAGAGTTGTCCCTCCAGGTTTGCAGCTTTGACTTTTGCGGCTTTGATTATTTGAGGTTTCTGTTGATATGTTCTCTCTAGGAATCTCTGGCACAACTCTGCCAGAAGTTGGCCATAGGTTTATTCTCTGCTTCTGGTTTTCTCTTTGCTGTTTTTCATCACTGTTTTGTTGAATCACTGTTGTGTTGTGTTTTGTATTTCCAGCAAATTCTATCCCATGCAGAGAATTGTGGTCAGTGGGTGACAGCCAATGAATGACTGTATTCTCAGAATAGTAATAAATGGTGGACGGAGAGTGAT
>NW_024838134.1:0-1189 GCF_019175285.1 Sceloporus undulatus
CTATAACGACTTATACGGATTGATGAATAATTGGATAGTGTTTATATGTATATACACACATATATATTTGTACATGTGTGTATATATATATATATATTTCTCATGACCTTTTTCTTTTTCCTTTTCCTCCTACTTAATAAAACCCAATTATATTACAATCAAATTAGAAATACCTGAGTAAATTAAGAAAACGCAATATATTAGATAGAACACAAGATCGCGATTTAAATTAGTATAATTACTGATATTGCTTATATATTTATTAATCTGGCCAATTAGAAAGATGTTTTAATAAATAAAATTTTTGAATTATTTTATCACTTGTATTCTAGTATTTCATTGAAGCATCGTCGAATTGTGAATTTGTATTAATATTTTAAGCAATGAAGATCTTATCTTGGAATATCAAAGGTTTAAATTCCCCTCAGAAGAGAAAGAAAGTTTTTCTCTCTTTAGAAAGAAACCAATCGGACATTATCTGCCTCCAAGAAGCACACATTAGAACCAAAGACTCAAGACTGATCAAAAACAAAAGACTTGGCAAAGAATACATCTCATCAATTAAGCAAAGTAAAAGAGGTGTCATTTTCTACATTAAGAATAATATTGAATCTAAAGAAATCTTTAACGACAAAAATGGTCGCTACCTGGGAGTTGAAATCGGCTGGAAAGGTATCAAATGTCTCTTGGTGGGTATCTATGGTCCTCAAGAAAACAAGAACGACTTTTATAAAAAATTACAAAGGCTAATAACGGATTTGGACTATGAGAATGTGGTGCTGATGGGAGACTTTAATGGAGTTATCCATCCTAAATTAGACAGATCTTCAGGGAAGCCAATTAAGGACACACAAGGGAAACTACCCAAACGTTTCTTTGAATTGGTAGAGAACTGCAGCTTAATTGAAATATGGAGACATCTATATCCTAAAGAAAACTGCTTTACTTTCTTCTCAGACAGGCATCAATCTTTATCGAGACTGGATATGTTCTTAGTCTCACAAAATTTATTAAAAGAAGTTAGGAAAATGGAAGTTCTTAATAGAACTATTTCAGATCATAATCCTATAATTTTAGTTTTGAATGACAATAGAACAATCAACAATTGGTATTTAAATGAAGACCTACTAAATGATGAGGAAATTGTAAATGAATTTAAATTAGTGTTCCAACAATTTTTGAAAGATAA
>NW_024838135.1:0-608 GCF_019175285.1 Sceloporus undulatus
CTTCACAGGAAGGGCAATGGATTCAGGTTCCTTACCCACAGAGGCCACATTCTCAAAATTCTCCATCATAACAGAACTGTACATCAATCTCTGCTTCTTCGTCAACAGTTTCCATTCCTCCTCAGTGAAATAGACCGCCACATCCGCAAAGGTCACCTACAATAGAAAATAGCCCTCATCCAGAAAATGACTAAACAAAAGGGGAGGAAAGCACATGGTGCATTGTAAATATTATTTCAACACTTCAGAATCCAGTCCAGGAAATAAATTTTAAATTCTGGAAGCAAGAAAAAGCTACAGCCTTTGAGATTCAGTTTGTCTCGAATTCTTTCAATATAATATAAAATATGATGAACAATATAAATTAGGCCATTTCTGGAATATTATTGATTGATTAAGATACTGACTATCCCAACATGTATAGTACATTTAGTCACCAATGAATCATTTAGCCATATCTCACCTAATTTAAGAGGCAAATTTCCTTTTTAAAAAACAGTTCTGGGGAGTACTCTGGGCTTCAGGGCCACTGGGCCCATCCTCAATTTAAGTCCAGAGATATTCTTCCATATCCCCCAGCATTTCACAGATTGGGAAAGGAAGACACA
>NW_024838135.1:708-1189 GCF_019175285.1 Sceloporus undulatus
TGGGAGGAGGAGAGTGAAATAGGACATTTTCTAAGCCCCCTCAAAAATGAGGTAATAGAGGATTAACCAGGACTCTCTCTGCCAAACTGCGACAGTATGTTCTCTGCTTGCTTTCATGAGCCGGCCCAGACACAGATGAAACTAACAGTCAGGATGGCAACTTACCAAAGAGTTGTTGTACCTCTGAAGCCTCTTTCTGTTGGAGCCCAGCTCCCTCTGCTTGGCCTTTGTGTTGGCCATTATGTGGGAAGGGGGATCCTGGTGGCCCTGCACTTCGGTCACTTCCTACAAAAGACACTCCAAAGCCGTGTACAAGGTGTCCAAGATGAAGTTCCTGAGAAAAGAGACAAGGGTTAGGCTTGGTTTGGCTAGAAACCCTGCAGCACTCAAAGTCACTGTATCATCATGACTTCACTTTCACAAAGAGGAGGAGTGGGAGGACCTGCTTTATGTCTCAGGTGGAGAAGCTGTAGCTCCTGGG
>NW_024838136.1:0-397 GCF_019175285.1 Sceloporus undulatus
ATATATATATACATGCATATATAAACACAAATATACACACACACACACACACACACACACACATATATATAAACACACACATACATATATAAACACAAACACACACACACACGTACTGATGTTGCCAGCAGGTGCATGTTACTGGCAATGAAAGATAAGAAGGGACGTGTATAGTGCACACTGCATTTTTCTTGTGTGTAAGTGTGTGCTTTGTTCCTTAGTGCCATGTTCCATACCATTTAGAAGCCTACACAGTTGGCAGAGCTTGGACAGTTATGTTGTTAGTAGCTCCACAAGAGGCAATACGCTTCACAAGAGGCAACTCTTTTTAAGAGTGAGGCACATAATACCAGCCTAGACGAAGAAGAAAAAACCAAAAGATATGTCATACGTGGTT
>NW_024838136.1:497-1189 GCF_019175285.1 Sceloporus undulatus
TTCAGGGAGTCCTTGTATCTCTTCTTTGGGGTGCCCCTCTTACGCTCACCCCTGGAGAGATCACCGTAGAATACTATTTTTGGGAGCCGATGGGCCTCCATCCTGGAAACATGTTCTGCAAGTGGGCAAACCTGCAGTGATGTGCGATAACATGGGATGTAGTAGTAATAATAATAATAATAATAATAATAATAATAGAATATTGTAAATATTCATTCAGTATACACACACACATATATACATACACACATATATAAACGCACACATATATATACACACACATATATATAAACAAATATATATATACATGCATATATAAACACAAATATACACACACACACACACACACACACACACATATATATAAACACACACATACATATATAAACACAAACACACACACACACGTACTGATGTTGCCAGCAGGTGCATGTTACTGGCAATGAAAGATAAGAAGGGACGTGTATAGTGCACACTGCATTTTTCTTGTGTGTAAGTGTGTGCTTTGTTCCTTAGTGCCATGTTCCATACCATTTAGAAGCCTACACAGTTGGCAGAGCTTGGACAGTTATGTTGTTAGTAGCTCCACAAGAGGCAATACGCTTCACAAGAGGCAACTCTTTTTAAGAGTGAGGCACATAATACCAGCCTAGACGAAGAAGAAAAAACCAAAAGATATGTCATACGTGGTT
>NW_024838137.1:0-1189 GCF_019175285.1 Sceloporus undulatus
CATTTAAACTACTAACAATCCCCCCCTAAACCCCAATACCATTCTGGATGAACCACAGAACCTGCTTCTGACAATTGGCAGTTTACAATGCGGTATTTGGAGTCCTTATAAAGTGGAGAGCAATAGTGCCTCACTAAACTACAAATTCAAATATTCTACAGGATGTTGCTATCTCAATTAAACTAGGCTTGAAAGGGATCTAAGACTCCTAGTAGACCACAAATTGAACTTGGAACAACAGTGTGATGCGGCAGCTAAAAAGGCCAATGTGATTCTAGGTTGCATCAATACGAGTACAGTTTCTAAATCAAGGGAAGTAATAGTGCCGCTCTATTCATCTTTGGTCAGGCCTCACTTGGAATAATCCTGTGTCCAGTTCTGGCCTCTGAAATTCAAAAAGGATTTTGACAGGTTGGAACATGCCCAGAGGAGGGCAACCAAAATGGTGAAGGATCTGGAAACCATCAAGCCCTATGAAGAGCGGTTTAGAGAGCTGGGTATGTTTACCCTGGAGAAAAGAAAATTAACAGCGGATATGATATCCATATTTAAATATTGGAAAGGGTGGCATTGAGGATGGAGCAAGTTTGCTTTTTGCTGCTACAGAGAAAAAGAGATACCACAATGGAACCAAACGACAGAGAAAGAGGTTCCACCTAAACATTAGGAAGAACTTTGGGACAGTAAGAGCTCTTCAACAGTGGAATATACTTCCTTAGAGTTTGGTGGAGTTTTCTTCTTTGGTGGTCTTTAAACAGAGGCTGGATGGTGCTTGGAATGTGTATTCCTGCATGGCAGAACAGGGTTGAACTGGATGGCCCTTGTGGTCTATTCCAAGTCTATGATTTTATAATGATAGTGGATTCCGGTTCCTTACCCACAGAGGCCACATTCTCATAATTCTCCATCATTACAGAACTGTACATCAGTCTCTGCTTCTTCGTCAAAAGTTTCCATTCATCCTTAGTGAAATAGACCGCCACATCAGCAAAGGTCACCTGCAACAGAAAATAGCCCTCATCCAGAGAGTGACTAAGCAAAAGGGGAAGAAAGCACATGGTGCATCCAAATATGATTTGATCACTTTAGAATTCAGTCCAGGAAATAAACTTTAAATGCTGTCAGCAAAAACAACAACAAAAAAAAAAACCCCACAGCTACTGCCTTTGAGACCCAGTTTGTCTCGAAT
>NW_024838138.1:0-1189 GCF_019175285.1 Sceloporus undulatus
ATGGGATACTGGGGACTGTAATTTGTTGTGGCACCACAGCTCTCTGATAGAGAAGGTTAAATGTCTCACAAAACTAGTATTTACCAGGTCCCCATCCCTTGACTCAGCTGCTTAGTTGCCAGTAAAGTGCATGAACTGGCAGAGAAGGACCAACCAATATCTCTATAGATCAATGATTCCCAGACTTTTGTCCTCCAAATGTTTTGAACCTCAGCTCCCAGAATTCCTGGCAATTCCCCAAGCTGGCTGGGACATCTGGGACTTCAAGTCCAAAACATGTAGAGGACTAAAGTTTGGGAATCACTACTATAAATGTACACAAAGGCCCGGGACAGATGGGCCAAAAGTGGCATGCCACCACTGATACTAGGGTTTGAGAGCATGCAGTAACTGCACGCTCCCCAACCCTAGCGTGTAATGGTGGCGGCATCATGGCAGCATCCCATCCACACATGATGACGTAAGTGATGTGCAGCATGCAGATGTTGTTGTGTGTCACTTATGTCACCGGTGCACCAATGGCGCACTCATGACATGTACCGGGCGCCTTAAAAGGAACCTGGATTTTTGGTGATGACTTCCGGTTGCTCACCAAGACGTTTGGAGGCAAGTTGCTTCGGCTCTGCTCTCCTTTCTACCGCAGCGCGACCCGTTCAAAGGTCCCCCTGCAGAATTTGGGAGGATCACAAGGGTACTCGAACCGTGAGAGTTTCGAGGCGAGGGTCTGTCGGGGGCTTGAGAGTCCTATACCCATTTGCCCTGAGGGGCTAAAGGTGAGGGACTCAGGGAAAGCCGAAAGACAGCCGGCACTGCGGTGTGTTTGTCTAGGACAGCCAGTCTTGGCGCAACCATCTAAACACCAGAAGATTTATCCCTTGAGGGTCGAAAGGGATAAGACCAAGAAAAACAAGTTTTGTTGGCTATCTCTCTCTTTCGTTGAGGACATTTAAGACCTCCTTTTTCCGTTCCTTCAGTACAAGCTTTGGAAGGTTTGGCAATGGTGAACCACTGAAAGGGAAAGGAATCTATTCATAAGTGGCAATACAAAAAGCAATTTTTGCATGTTCCAATGTGGACTGTATAATGGAAATGTCAGTTTAAGGACTTTTTCTTCTCTCATTTGCGCTTTACCATAAGAAGGAGTAAGATAAAGAAAACATCGTTAAAACAGGGAGTGAGCTGATCCGAG
>NW_024838139.1:0-1189 GCF_019175285.1 Sceloporus undulatus
TATGAAATCTATGGAAGAACTTAATGCAAAGGAAACATGAAGGATTGGTTTTTTTACAACCAATTAAACAATCGTTTAAAGGCAGACAATAAAGCTCCTGGGTTAACGATGGATAACAATGAAATAGATAAAATTATGATGGACAAAAAAGGTAAACACATATCCAAATATTATGAACTATTAAAAGAAAGAGATCTAGAAGATGAAATTATTAAACACAGCATGGTAAGATGGACACGTGATATAAATAAATCTATAACTATAGAGGAATGGGGGAAATCATAGAAAAGAAGAAATAAATTCACTCTGTGCCAAAACTATAAAGAAAATGATATCAAAATGTTATACAGGTGGAATTTAACCCCCCAAAACATCCCCCAGATATACAAAGCTGGCAATACTAAGTGCTGGAAATGCGGGGAACCCGAGGGAAGCTTCTTTCATATTGGTGGACATGCATTAAAGCTAAAGGATTCTGGCAAAAGACTCATGGAAGCATCCAAAACATTCTTGATATGAATATTCCCTTTGAACCAAATTTATTTTTACTAAACATGACACACAACATAAAGTCAGTAAAATACAATAGCATTACAGTATTTTATATATGGTCTCATGTGCAAGGATCTTATTTGCTCAAGTTTGGAAATCTGCAATTAATCCTTCTATCGAAGATTGGTTGATTAAGATACATGAAGCTAGAAATATGGATGTAGTATCTGCCTTACTAAGATGGAAACCAAAAGAACATTTAGAGATGGAATGGAGTTGTCTTAAAACATTTGAAGAAAAGGAAGATAACATTCTGTTAAATTAATAGTTAATATTCAGTCGATATTTGGTAATTTAAATGCTTTCATGGGAATATCTCAGTGTAATAAACATTTTTGAAAGTAAAAAAGGAAGACACTTCCGGTGTGGGAGGAGAGGCAAGAGGTAGCAGGTTGGAGTTGCTCCAACCTAACCTCGCTGTGGTGGTACTTGTTGGAACGGGGCTGACTTAAAACCCGTCCATAGTCACTCTGATACGAGGGGCTATCACCAGCAGCCTGTCGGGGGTCTCTATAAGTCAGCCCCAGAAGTGTCTCTCACGGCATTTTTGGGGTTGAACTGGAAGAGGCTGAAGGGCTGTGTCTTCCACCCCAGCAGCTGTTTCGTCGGTGAGCCTGAGACCCACACCCCAGCAGGA
>NW_024838140.1:0-1189 GCF_019175285.1 Sceloporus undulatus
CAGAGAAAAAAATAACTCAGAAAGCTCTAGTAAACAACGTGTACACATAGTCCCCACAGAAAGGACTCACATTGTGTGTCTGGGGTCTGGAAATCTCACTTCCACCTTCTGGGAAGACAGTGCTGCCAGAGACTGAATTTGGGACTTAATGCCTGCAAAGCATGGGCTCAGTCTCTCAGCTGCAACCCTTCCACACAATCCTGGACTGAAACATTCAAACAAAGGTCCTCTTTCAGCTCCAGGAATAAAGGCCTACCTTCAGTACAAAGACCCTGAATCCTTCAGCCCCAGAAAGGCCTCTCCTGCAATCCTTTATGGCCGGAGCTTCCCTGGGTCAGAGGACGTCTCCTCAGCCATAGAGAAGGGTTGCTCTGAGTGCGAAGGAGGAGGAGGTCTACAGGGCTGAGGGAGGGAAGGCAATGGGGAAAGGGTCAGTGCCAATGGCCATGTAGGGCAGAAGGTGACAATGCCTAGGAAACTCCTCTGAGTCCCAGCCATAGTAACTCCTGGTAGTAAGTAGTCCAGGGGGTCTCCTTTCCCAAAGTGGGGTGGAAAGAACAGGTTCCCATGGGACTGAGATGCTGCCTCAAAGCGCATTGGAGGAGTCTCTTGCTGGATGGCCATCTCTTTGGAGGACTTGGAGGGCAGAATGGGTCTTGACTGTTTGGCCCTTGGGGCTCCATTCCAGGCCTAGGAGCCTATGAAGCCTACCTTACAAGGTTGTTGTGGGAGTTAATCACAAGACAATTACTACACAAGAATGGCCACCTTTTAGCAGCTTACAATAAAAATATCCATACAGTACAATAACAACATGCTTCATGATCTCCCAAACCCTAACCCTAACACTCCCATCCTAAATAAAATACCATTAAATTACTGGACAGTTATTGAAACAGTTATTAAAAACAGGGATAGTAGCCAAAGCCCAATGTTTGTTAAGAATAATAATAAGGCTTGTATTAAAACTATTCTCCCATTTCTGATCACTTTTAAAACCCATCTTCCCCAGAAGGAGCAGAGCTGTGTAATAAGAAAACCCTCTCTGAAAAGAGACACAAAAGACACACAAAGAGACACATTTCCTTCCTTTTGGCCCAAGCAGCCTGGCCTCCTTCTCTCTCTGGAGCCTCAGGAGAGAGAGATGCCTCTGTTCAACTGAGGCCTCAGAGAAGGTTCCAGAACATTA
>NW_024838141.1:0-1189 GCF_019175285.1 Sceloporus undulatus
CAGTTTGTCCATAAATAAGTTTGACAGCTTCTTCTAGCAAAAGAGAGATAGCCATAATGCTTCTGAGACAGCCTGGCTATCCTTGGCTCACAGGGTCCATATTCTTACTGAAACAGGTAACAGGCTTATTCCAGGAACCAGGACTCCTACGGTTGTTCTTTTTTTTTCCTTCTCATCTATGAATGGTTGCAAAGTCTGCTGATGTCTGGTAGTCCTAAAACAGGTGGGCTACCAAGGGCTTGCTTCAGTTGTCTTAATGCTTCTTGCTGTCTGCCTGTCCACAAAAGAGGTGCAGACTCTGGTAGTTTTTCTTTTAACATGTCATACAGTGGCTTGACCAGGGAAGCAAGGTTTCAAATCCATATTCGACTGTACCTTGCCATTCCAAGGAACACTCACAGTTCCTTCTTGTTTCCAGGTTGGTTACAAATAGCTTGAATTCAGTTGTCTGCCAAGACTCTGGTATCTTTATTCTGTTGGCAAATCTGGGTTTTGGCTTTGCTAGCCTTGTGTCTTCAAAACATTGTTCATCAGTTTTTACATCATTCAGCAGAACACAAAGTCCTAAATCAGGATTTAGCTGCCATGCTTCCTGAAGTGAGCAGGTCAGCATCAGTGGTACACCTTCTGAGGTGGCTTTTGTCTTTTCCTTGTGGTTGATTCAAAACAGACCTCTGGGCTCCAGAGTCAACCCTCTGACTTTTCTGTTTTCCACTTCAGTCTTCTTCTTTCGCATCTCTCATTGCCATGGCAGGAACATCCTGGGAAGCGGGGCAGAAGGGGAAGCTCTAGCATTGAATTCATGGCTTTCCTTCTTTGTCCGCATCCACGTCTTCGTCCTTGTGCATCATCATTCCACATACTTTCATCTGGCCTCTCCAGTTCAATGGGACGCATCGTCCTCCTTCTTTCTCTTGGTTCAGTGCTGCTAGGCCAGCAAACTTGCTTTTTTCTTTTTGCATCTGCTTCTCACTTTTCCTCTGTAAACTCTATAAACTCTGTCTGCCAAGGCTGGGACATTCCTCAAATCCTTCTACAACTTCTTCCAGGTATCTGGAGCCTCATGACCACTACTTGTCTTATTCTTCTGGATCCAGGGGACTACACTGACAATAAACATTCTGGAGGCGCTCCAAAAACGCTCTGGGGCTTTCATCTTTCTCTTGTAAGACATCATGGATCCTTTGCA
>NW_024838142.1:0-1189 GCF_019175285.1 Sceloporus undulatus
CATTTTGCTGACTGCGCAGGGAAAGATTTGAAGGGGATATAAACTGACACATCTTTGGCTGGCTTTCAGCTCAGTCTGCCATTTTGGGGGGTAAAAATTACCCAAAAATATGTGCAAAATTTTAATTTTTTGAAAGGGTTGGGGGCTTCCAGGGGCTGCAGAACGGGGGTCTGGTGCGTTGCCCACCCCGGGTCACGACGGAGGGGTTTCCCAACCTGGAGGTCTCCTCCCAGGTCCTCTTGAGGCGGTGCAAAGGCGTGGAATGGAGGGCCGAGACCACGGCGTACAGCGAGGAGAAGTTCCGGAGGAAGAAGCATTCCTGGGGAGGAAGATCAGGGAGACCCCCCCAAAAAAGTTAATTCACTCATTTACATCCAAAGAGCTCACAGCGGTGCAAGATAAATCAATTTAAGACAACAAATCACCATAACTTTAAAAGGCTAAAAACGCAGCCAGTATGGTATAGTGGTTTTTGTGTTGGAGTATGGCTCTAGGGAACAGGGTTCGAATCCTGAATTGGCCATGATGGAAACCCAGTGGGTGACTCTGGGCAAGTCCCACTCTCTCAGCCTCACAGGGAGGCAATGGAAAACCTCCTCCGAACAAATCTTCCCAATGTTGCCTTTTGTTTGTGTGCCTTCGAGCCGCCACAAACCGAAAACGACCCCAAGGCACACAAACAAAAGGCAACAAAAATGTATCTGCCTCTTGCTTTAAAGCAAATGGTTTTAAACCAGCTAAAACGATGGAGAATAATATAAAGTACGGTCATCCCTCCGCATCTGCGGCTTTGACTATTTGCAGATTTGATTACTATGTTCTCTCTAGCGATTTTTAGGTCCTCCAGCGCAACTCTTCCAGAAGGTGACCATAGAGTTGTGCTGGAGGACCTAGAGGTTCCTAGAGAGAACACCTCTATGGGATTTTTAAGTCCTCCAGTATAATTCAATTATGATTATTAGTATTATGTTTATATCCCGCCTTCCTCACAGAATAGGGAGGCAGTTTCTATGGTCAGCTTCTGCCAGATGTTGACCATAGAGTTGCATTGTTGCATAGAGATTCCTAGAGAGAACACTTCTACAGAGATTTGTAGCTTGATTCTATTATTTATTTCCTGCCTTATTCCTGGAATGGGAACTCAAGGCGGATTCTATGGTCAGAGGTTGACCACAGAGTTGCACTGGAG
>NW_024838143.1:0-1189 GCF_019175285.1 Sceloporus undulatus
CTTGGGCAGAGAGTAAATTAGTATAATTTGCTAACAATGGCTTTAAACTTCCTTATTTAATTATTAGCAGTATGGCGATAATAATATCAATGAGGCAGAAAATGGATCAATATACATTTGTTTTCATTTTTATGCTGTCTTTTCACCTAAAGGGCCCTCACACATATCCCTACATGGTTATTTATTGAATATTAAGCAGAATATTTTGCTGGGAAAGAGTGATCAGTGCTGATGTTACTGTTTCAAATGATCACTTGAGAATCTCTTAATTCTCATGCATTGTTTTAGGATGAAGGTTAACCATCCATTATGAAGCCAAGCCCTCCCTCCAGTCCATCTGCCTTGGTCCAGGCTTTGGAGGTAGAGAGGCACTGCTGGACCTCATCCCCTTCCCCACCACTATTCCCTTCTCCTTTTGTGTGGTGTCTTTTTAGATTGTAAGCCTGAGGGCAGGGAACCGTCTAATTAAAAAGACTGTATGTACAGTGCTGTGTAAATTTACAGCGCTTTATAAATAAAGGTATAATAATAATAATAATAATAATAATAATAATAATAATAATAATAATAGGATACCTTCCCAAATGACTTATAGTTGAGGAGATTTGGAACCCTTTTCAACAGTTTCATTTTTGGATTTAAAAAAAATGTGAGAGGGAAACACAGTAGCCCTGCCCACTGTGAAACACTAGCTGAGATCCTACACAAACAATATAGACACTTGCATCCTGCCAGTGACATATGTATGTGTAAATAACACCATGAATGTGGGGTGAATTATTCACCATTGCACAATGCACATTTTACTGACAGCAGTGGAAGGAGAGTTGTGCACTGGGGTTTCACAATGCACACTGAACATTGCACAATGGATATTTACACTAAGGCAAGTGTATACTGGATTGCAGCTAGAGTGTGACAGTTGCACATGAGTAAATTCCAACACTGTGCCACTGAATATGCAAACAAATGTGAAAGGCACAATAGCAATGCTCAATCTATATCTGTATGTCCCATGCACCACAGCACCTAATGCAGGGGTAGGCAACCTTTTTGAGCCGGGGGCCGGGTTCCTGTCCCTTAGAAAACTGGGGGGCTGAAGCCGGGGGGGTGGAGCTTCCACCCTCCGGGGGCGGGGCCGCGTGCCGGGGGTGGAGCTTCCACCATCCGGGTCGGAGCCGCATGCTGG
>NW_024838144.1:0-1189 GCF_019175285.1 Sceloporus undulatus
AGGGAATTATAGTTAAAACCAAGGATTTGGATAGACTTACAGATAGGATAATTAAAGATAAAGAAATTGACAAACAAAATATTCTGATGCAAGAAATCAGGTACAGAGAAAGGAGTGTGAAGATCAGGGGACTCCCTGAAATAGAAAATGAAAATCTTATTGCACACTTATTACCGGACTTAGCTAATTATTTGGATATACCTGATGAAACTTTAGATCTACAAATCGAAAAAGCTTTTAGGATTAACTCAACTTTTGCCAAGGAAAAGAAACTTCCAAGAGACATAGCTTTGTGCTTTACTAATTTAAGAATTCGTGAGAAATTGTGTCAACTGAGTTATGATGAAAGATTCATCATAGACGATAGGGAACTAGAGATTTTTAGAGACATCCCAACTAATGTATTGAAAAAAAGACAAGAATACAGATTTCTAACTCAATTGTTGCAGAAATTGGACATCAGATATAGATGGGAGAAAATAGAAGGTATCACCTTAACATATGGACAAAAAAGATACAGAATTAACACAATTGAGAAGGCTAAAGATATATACAGGAAACTGCTGGCTAAAAGAAAGAAAGAGGAAGAGAAGGAAAGGAGAGAGAAAGATAAAGAAAAAGATAAAGAAAACACAGAAACAAAAGAACTAGGCGGAGGAGAAGAGGTATTAATAGAACTAGATCCGGCAGTACAAGAAATCAGTATAAATTCCATTTCAGACGAATTATATTAGGTTAAGACAGGATAGCTAAGGCAGAGATACACTAAACAAAGATGGCTTTAAAAATTGGTTCCTTTAATGTGAGAGGATTAAACAATAATCACAGAAGGAAAGAAGTTTTTCACTATTTGGAAAAAAATAAATATGATGTAATTTGTCTGCAGGAAACAAAGATCAGAAGCAGTGAGATAAAATTTTTAAGAAATCCTAGCTTAGGCTGTTTATATGTTTCCTCAGATGAAAAGAAGAGAAGAAGAGGAGTAGCTATTTATGTTTATAATAACATTTAAGGACTCCGAAGGGAGAATTTTGGCGGTTGAAATCTTGATTTGAAACGAAAGAATTGAAATTGTATGCATTTATGGCCCACTGGAAAAGAAAGATGTATTTTTTCGCACTTTAAATAAAGAAATGATAAACTGCAAAGGAAACAATATAATTCTTACAGGAGACTTTAATGGGGTCAT
>NW_024838145.1:0-1189 GCF_019175285.1 Sceloporus undulatus
CTATTTCCCCCCAGATTGCTGTGCATCCACCCTCTCCTCCGTTACAAATGGTGTTCAATGGCTCTCCTCACACCGGGGGAAGCCTTTAAGAGTCCTTTGACAGATGCAGGCTCTTGAGCGGCTGGGACTTCAGGCGCTTAAAGTGCTGAAGAGATTAAGCACCTGTAAATCGTTAACAAAAAAAAAAAATAATAATCCTTATCTCTTATTGAAAGACCGCTGAGGACAAAGGGGTGAGGGAAGCAAAGATGGCGACGGCCACGACGGATGAGGACAAGAAAGGGCGACTCCCCCGAGCCAGCCCATCGCGCTCCGCTCCTCCCATCCAGCTAACCCAATTTCAGAGGCTGATTGTTCCTATTTAAATACTCCGATTCCTATCCTGAATCAAGGGAAAATAGTACGGTCGACGCTTCTATTTTTTAACTCGCTTTATAAGCCCCTACTGCGGATTTTAAGAAAAACCGATTTCTGATTCGGATCATAGTGGAAACGATTGCGGGTTACTCTAGAACTGTTCTAGAGTTAATTCGGGTTCAAATAGGAATGCTATACAGTACCTTGAATTCTATTTGTAACCCGGAGTATAAGCCAGTGAGAACAACCCCATGTGAAAGGGATCTAGGAGTCCAAGTAAATTACAAGTTGAACATGAGTCAACAGTGTGATGTGGCAGCTAAAAAGACCAATGCAATTCTAGGCTGCTTCAATAAAAGTATAGTGTCTAGATCAGGGGTAGGCAACCTGCGGCCCGGCAAGGCCTTGGGACTGGCCCCAGCCCGGTCCTACCACCGATGGCCGCCGGGCCCTTTGGCCTCTCGCGTGCAGGGGCAAGGGGGGGGCAATTGTCTATAGACACCTCAGAAACATGCATTTATATTAACATTTTGTTTAAAATCGGCAAATTTTTTTGCGTGTCCTCCACTTTTTTAAAAAAAAAGTGTCCACCATTTGAAAATGTTGTCCTACATTTGCCCCGGTTTATTTATTTATTTAAATTTTTAAAAAATTATTTAATGATTTATTTTTTGGCTTCGGCCCCCCAGTTGTCTGAGGGACAGCAACCCGGCCCCCGGCTCAAAAAGGTTGCCTACCCCTGGTCTAGATCAAGGGAAGTAACAGTGCCACCTATTAGTCAGGCTACACCAACAGTGAGCCCTAGTTTTATCAATGGCACAGTTCAAGAAGG
>NW_024838146.1:0-1189 GCF_019175285.1 Sceloporus undulatus
TGCGGAGAGGGGTCCCTCCCAGTCTAACTGGGATTATGGATGCTGGAGAACTGGGCGCAGGTGCAGATGATAGGAAAAGCCAGAGGAAGCCTTCCAAAGAACTGGGGGAGTGGATGAGGAGATGCTCAACCTCTAGGATGCCCAGGTCTGGGGGAGCTTCAGTCATAGATACATAGCAGGGGGTTGCAGTTGGGGAGGAGGCCTTCTGCTTTTTCCTGGACAGCGAGATGCCAGGGTGGCATCAGCAGAGCCAACACAAGGTTAGTCTCCTCCCATCAAGTGGATTTTCATAATCTGATCTCCTATTCCAGATACAGGTTGCATAGTACGAAATCTTGGAAATCGGATGGGTAATTGGACCTGAGTCCCTGGGCCCAGGCTGGAACCACTGCCCACAAGGGTCCCACTGATGCCAGCCTCCATCACTTCACTGTTGGTGAATCCAGGCCCATGAGGAGACATCAAGCCCAGAACATCAGCTGAGAATCCAACTGGCTTGAAGCATCTGACACCGATTGGCATGAAGCTCATCTTGGAGAGATAGAGAAGGGTCTGGAATGAAAGAACGGAAGTAATGGTTATGACCCAGGAAGCCCTGAATGGCTGAGTTCAAAGTCCACTGGCCAAAGGTACCCCCAAAATAACCCTGCCTTGACATACTCAAAAGATGATGATGATCCTGATGATGATGATGATGATGATCATGATCATCATCACAACCAGCCCTCCGTATCCACAGATTCTTTATCCATGGATTAAACCATCCACAGTTTCGAAAAAAAATACACATTCCAAAAAGCCAACCTTGATTTTGTCATTTTATATAAGAGACATCATTATAAATTGATTTTAATTGGGACTTGAGCATCCACGGATTTTGATATCCTGGAACTAAACCCTAGCACAGTGGTTTCCAACCTGTGGGTTGGGACCCCTTTGGGGTTCAAATGACCTTTTCATGGGGGTCGCCTAAGACCATTAGAAAACACCTATTTAATTACAGTTATGAAGTAGCAACGAAAATAATTTCATAGTTTTGGATCACCTCATCTTGAGGAACTGTATTAAAGAGTCGCAACATTAGAAAGGTTGGGAACCACTGCCCTAGCAGATACTAAGGGGAACCACTGTCTATTTATTTGCATCCTACTTTTCCCCCACAGTTGGGACACAAAGGAGCTTACAGATT
>NW_024838147.1:0-1189 GCF_019175285.1 Sceloporus undulatus
GTCCATCCTATGGAATCCTGGGATTTGCATCTTGTTGTGGCACCAGAGCTCTCAGGCAGAGAAGGTTAAATATCTCACAAAATTACAATTTCTGTAATTCTATAGCATTGAGACCTGGCAGTTAATGTGGTGTCAAACTGCATTATTTCTGCAGCGTAGATTAGAACTGGGAGACTACGGTTCAAATCCTTGCCCAGCCATTGAAACTCATGGAGAGAGTCACATTGTCTCAGCCTTACAGGACGGTAATGACAAACCTCTGAAGAAATCCAGCCAGAAAAAAAAAACATGATATGTTCACTGTAGGTTGGAAGTAAAATTGAAGCATATAACACTTAGGAGTCATTCAGATGTTGTTTTCAGTGCAATGATCTGAATAATCTCTCTCACGCATTCCGAGTTTGTTATTCATACTATGGAACTGCGTCAATGCGCATCTCTGAAAGTTCGGTTGCTCACACGTGCAAGCATTCAAATTAAGATGGAGTTGATGATATGAATGTATCTGAAACATGTTCAACACATGCAGTGTTTTATCCTGGGTCTATTCGCATCAGTTATTCACACTACCGACAGTGCAGATCATTTTTAAAAACTCAGGGGAAAACCCGGTATCGATTATTCTGGATTAATTGGGATTTTTTTTGGCAGCCCTCCCCCAAACCTAATTGGGTGCATTTGGGATGTGTGTGAACAATGGGATTCAAATCCGATTCGTCCTCAGTTATTTTCACAGTGTGAATAACCCCACACCTAAATATACACACACATGTGTCAAGTCTATACAGTTGGCCCTCCATATTCACGGATTTTTTATCCATCAATTTAACCATCCACTGCTTGATAATATTAAAAAAGAAAGAAATTCCAGAAAGCAAAATTTGCTTTTGCTATTTTATAGAAAGGACATCCTTTCACTATGCCATTGTGTTTAAAGGGACTTGAGCATCCATCAGGGACGTAGCCAAGGGGGGGGGGATCTTGGGGTCCGGGCCCCCCTTTCCATTAGAAAAATGAATGGTGTGTGCTGCTGCACCCAAGCCCCATTATAATGGTGGCACTTAGTCTGGACTCCCCTTCCTAAAATCCTAGCTACGTCCCTGCATCCATGGATTTTGGTATCTACAGGGAGTCCTAAAACCAAACCTCAGTGGACACCAAGGGCCCACTGTATTTAGCAAGTGAATTG
>NW_024838148.1:0-523 GCF_019175285.1 Sceloporus undulatus
GATACGCCAGCTGCGACCCTACCTGGGCCGGGGGGACCTTGAAACGGTAGTACATGTTCTGGTAACCTCTTGGTTGGATTTCTGCAATGCACTCTACATGGGGCAACCCTTGTACCATACCCGGAAGCTGCAATTGGTGCAGAATATGGCGGCAAGACTGGTCACTGGTACTTCCAGGACCAGTCATATAACACCGGTCCTTAAAGACCTTCACTGGCTGCCTATTCGCTTCCGGGCGCAATACAAGGTGTTGGTTATTACCTATAAAGCCCTAAATGGCTTGGGCCCAGGGTACTTGGAAGACCGCCATACAATCCGCCCCGCACACTCAGATCAACCAGGAAGCAATTATTAAGAGTTCCGGAGGTCAGATTAGTTACTACCACCAGGAGGGCCTTCTCTATCTTGGCCCCCAATCTCTGGAACTCGCTTCCCGATGAGCTCCGCTCAGCCACCTCACTGAACCAATTTAAGAAGGGGTTAAAAACACACCTCTTCGAGCAGGCATACCCCTGACTCCTGA
>NW_024838148.1:623-1189 GCF_019175285.1 Sceloporus undulatus
GGTTTTATTGCTGTAGTTGGTGTTCTGATGTTTTATATGATGTTTTGTATTTTGATGGTTTTAGATTGTATTTGCACATGTTGTTAACCGCTTTGATTTTTAGAAAAGCGATATATAAATAAAAAAATTATTATTATTTATTTAAAACAAATCCATTGATTCCAAATTTTTGTAGCAGAATGTTTTTTGTTTCTCCTTGAAGAGTCCATATAGGAGAACATACTTACAGTTCTGGGGAGGAGCCCACAGCTCTGTGGTAGAGGATGCACTTTCATAGAACCATAGCATCACAGAATCCTAAATTTGTAAGAGACCTCAAGGGCCATCCAGTCCAACCCCATTGTGCCATGCAGGAACTCTCAATCAAAGCATACCCAACAGATGGCCATCCAGCCTCTGTTTCAAGACCTCCAAGGAAGGAGACTCCACCACTGTCCAACCACTCTTACTGTGAGGTGGAATCTCTTTTCCTGGAGCTTGCATTCAGTGCTCTGTGTTCTAGTCTCTGGAGCAGCAAAAAACAAGCTTGCTCTATCCTTCTTTTCTGCTGCTTTAGAGAACAGGAC
>NW_024838149.1:0-1189 GCF_019175285.1 Sceloporus undulatus
CCCCCCGGTTGTCTGAGGGACACCAACCCGCCCCCGGCTCAAAAAGGTTGCCTACCCCTGCTACAGAGAATGGAAGATTTGTGAGAAAAGTCTGAGGGAGGGGAGCTTCCTGTCAGAGCTGAGACTGAACCTTAGTTTCAAGGAATGGGAGCAACTGGCGCACAAATCTTAAATGTGCAAAAGCACTCTTGGTCATTGCAGAGACCTGGGCCTCCAGGTTCACAGCTAAGTCCAGGAATAGCCTCAAACTATGAACCTGCGTCTTCAGGGGAGACTGTAACCCCATCTCCATGGCCTGGAAAAGTGTCGGATTGGGGCCTTTGGGCTGCCAGTATGGCTGCCTTGGCCCCAATCCTCCATGGAAAGGGGCGAGTATGGTCTGCCCGTTTTCCGTGGTTTGTGCTGGGCCTTTGTCAGTATAGCTTCTTGCCTCACAGAAGCATGCAATCTCACCACATTTTTAAATGGAAATGATAAAAAAGGGAACAAGAGAGCCTTACCAAAACAGACTATAACTCCACAGGTTTCCTCATGATCTGCATATACAGGGCTCATCCCTTCCCCATTGGGACTCCCTTCAAACTACCATGTCTGATAATGCCAGTATTATAATTGAATCTTAAAAGAGAAGACATAATCATCCAGGGAAAGAGAGAGCCTTACCAAGAGAGTCCATGATCCCAGAGATCTCTGCCGTGATCTGCCTGTGCAGGGCTCTCTGGTCTGGATCCAGCAGGGCCCACTCCTCCGGGGAGAAAGACACGGCCACCTCCTCAAAAGTCAACAGGCTCTAAAGACAGAAGAAAAAGGTTCTTGCTCACTCTGGACATCAAGATGGCTGCCGGCTGTAGCAATTAGAACAAAACAGTCTCACTGGCAAATACGGCTCCAAAGGCAGCTGAGATGAGACTGATTCTTCTGCCTACACCAGCATGAACATTGTGAACAAAGTCTGACAAACATAGGAGCCTGAGCCCAAGACATATTCTACACCTTCAGTAAATGGAGACAGGCTTTAAAGAAATATTAGGCAACAGCAGATGGGGTGGGCAGCTCAAACGTGGGCATTTCAGCATGCCAGGAGGGATGATGCTGGATCACATCCAACTGCCATGTTGGCCCACTGTCAGCTGGTGTTTTTGGTTTGTTTGTTTTTCAGTTTTGGGGGGGAGGGTTGTGGAATTTTATG
>NW_024838150.1:0-359 GCF_019175285.1 Sceloporus undulatus
TTCTGCCATGTAGGAATACATAGAATGATTCTGCCATGTAGCAATACATAGAATCATTCTCTATGCTGGGATACATCGAATGTTTCTGCCATGCAGCAATTCTTCTCCAATGCAAGTATACATCGAATATTTCTGCCATATAGGAATACATAGAATTCTTCTCCTATGTAGGAATACTGTATATTGATTAAGTCTCCCATGCAGGAATTCATAGAATGATTCTGCCATGTAGGAATGGAAAGAATTATTCAGCCATGTAGGAATACATAGAATGGTTCTCCCATGCAGGAATATATTGTTTAAGTATCCCACTCAGGAATTCATAGAATGATTCTGCCATGTAGGAATACATAGAATGA
>NW_024838150.1:459-1188 GCF_019175285.1 Sceloporus undulatus
AATACATAGAATGCATCTCCCATGTAGGAATACATGGAATGCTACTCCATTTATAGGAATATATTGTTTAAGTATCCCACTCAGGAATTCATAGAATGATTCTGCCATGTAGGAATACATAGAATGATTCTCCCATGCTGGAATACATAGAATCATTATCCCATGCTGGGATACATAGAATCATTCTCCTATGCTGGGATACATCGAATGTTTCTCCCTTGCAGGAATACATATAATACTTCTCCTATTCAGATATATATAGAATGTTTCTCCCATTCAGCAATACACAGAATTCTTCTCCAATGCAAGGATACATCGAATACTTCTGCCATTTAGGAATACATAAAATGCTTCTCCCATGTAGGAATACATACAATGCTTCTCGCACGTTGGAATAGATAGAATACTTCTCCCATGAAGGAATAAACAGAATGCTTCTGGCATGGACGTAAAAATAGAAAGCTTCTGCCATGTAGGAATACATAGAATGATAACCCATGCTGGGATACATAGAATCATTCTCCTATGCTGGGATACATCGAATGTTTATCCCTTGCAGGAATACATAGAATACTTCTCCCATTCAGATATATATAGAATGTTTCTCCCATGCAGCAATTCTTCTCCAATGCAAGGATACATCGAATACTTCTGCCATTTAGGAATACATAGAATGCTTCTACTATGTAGGAATATCTTGATTCAGTCTCCCATGCAGTAATACATAGA
>NW_024838151.1:0-785 GCF_019175285.1 Sceloporus undulatus
TTTGTATGGCTTCTCTCCTATGTGGATTCTCTGATGTTTCACTAGGTTTGACTTCAAATAAAAAGATTTCCCACAATGCTGGCATTTGAATGGCTTCATTCCTGTGTGGACTCTCTGATGAATAACAAGGATTGACTTGAAAGCAAAACGTTTCCCACAATGCTGGCATTTATGTGACTTCTTTAATGGGTTTACTCTCTCATGTCTCAAATGTTCTTCTGTAAAAAAGGACAATGACAGATGAGACTGAAAATCAGAGTTAAGAGAGGAGAGTGTTACCCCTTAATTTAGCCCTCATCAACCTCTCCTTATTAGAGATTAAATTAAGAAAAATTCTGTGAGTAACCCAAGCATGACCCTGCTGCTTATGCCCTAAATCTATGGAACCATTGTATTCTTACTCATAGGATCTAGCAAAGAAGAGACCGTATGAGGACTGCCTTGAGGGAATCAGTGGAAGCAGATTGACTGTTGAAAAAAATATTCCATTAACCATGTGCAAAAATACTTTGATTGACAGGTGGCATCATATCCTGTGTGACTGCCATAGAGTCCTGGGTCAGAGCCCAAGGCATGATGGAAGCTAATTGCAGACGTCATTTCATGCTGTTTAGCACCAGGAGATGACTCACTATCAATACAGTATGCAGCTCACATGCGGATTGGTGTGGATTGGATTGGAGTTGTGTGTACAAGAGATGGTGAGGTTGATGGAAGTCGGAGAAGAGAGCTTGCAAATATTTGTATTATTTTGCAACTCAAGAGAGAGTTTAAAAGCCGTTTAA
>NW_024838151.1:885-1188 GCF_019175285.1 Sceloporus undulatus
TGCCATAGAGTCCTGGGTCAGAGCCCAAGGCATGATGGAAGCTAACTTCAGACGTCATTTCATGCTGTTTAGCACCAGGAGATGACTCACTATCAATACAGTATGCAATGCAGCTCACATGCGGATTGGTGTGGATTGGATTGGAGTTGTGTGTACAAGAGATGGTGAGGTTGATGGAAGTCGGAGAAGAGAGCTTGCAAATATTTGTATTATTTTGCAACTCAAGAGAGAGTTTAAAAGCCATTTAATGCTTTTTGAACACTCAGTTTCTGACCCAAAGCAGCAGTTACAGTATAAATTTTT
>NW_024838152.1:0-456 GCF_019175285.1 Sceloporus undulatus
GCACTCTCTCTCTTGTGCTCCACTGACGAAGAGTTAAGGAGAAATAGTGCTGGTTCCTTCACTTCTGTTCTTTGCTTTGGGAGGAGGCCTTTTCAAACTGAAAGAGGCTTGAGTTTTGGCTTTTCTTTCCTGCTCTCTCTCCTTGGTGATAGGAGGGGGTAGGGTCGGGTGGCTCCTGTTGCCTGTGTGTGTGTTTGAGCTGTTTGCAAAGAAGGGGGGTGGCTTTGCCCACGGCATCCCTTTAAAACTAACAGTTGGAAATTCTGTTGGGCTGAGAGCCAACAGGCAGAGATCAAGCTTGCTAAAAAGCTGTGATCTGATCACCTTGCTGAAGGTGGGCTGGAGACAAAGAAATTGCAAAGTTGCCAGTGATTTTTTTTTCTTTCCTCTTTCTTTTCCCTCTCTCCAAGGGGGGGGGGAGGAGAGACTCAAGGAGAAGTTGCTAGGGGCAACGCA
>NW_024838152.1:556-1188 GCF_019175285.1 Sceloporus undulatus
GTAATAGCCACGCACAGGGCTTTGCTCCCAAGGAATCAGCACATGGTTGGCAGCGGTGGTTTTCGGACTGTTGGAAACATTGCTTGCTGGGGCAAGAGTGTGTTCCGCTCTTGGAGTTTGATTTTAGTGTGATGCTCTGAAGAAGTTCTCTGTTCTCTTTCTCTCTATCTCTCCCCGCACTCTCTCTCTTGTGCTCCACTGACGAAGAGTTAAGGAGAAATAGTGCTGGTTCCTTCACTTCTGTTCTTTGCTTTGGGAGGAGGCCTTTTCAAACTGAAAGAGGCTTGAGTTTTGGCTTTTCTTTCCTGCTCTCTCTCCTTGGTGATAGGAGGGGGTAGGGTCGGGTGGCTCCTGTTGCCTGTGTGTGTGTTTGAGCTGTTTGCAAAGAAGGGGGGTGGCTTTGCCCACGGCATCCCTTTAAAACTAACAGTTGGAAATTCTGTTGGGCTGAGAGCCAACAGGCAGAGATCAAGCTTGCTAAAAAGCTGTGATCTGATCACCTTGCTGAAGGTGGGCTGGAGACAAAGAAATTGCAAAGTTGCCAGTGATTTTTTTTTCTTTCCTCTTTCTTTTCCCTCTCTCCAAGGGGGGGGGGAGGAGAGACTCAAGGAGAAGTTGCTAGGGGCAACGCA
>NW_024838153.1:0-1188 GCF_019175285.1 Sceloporus undulatus
GAGTCCCTTGGGCCGCAGCCCAGATGGAAGCGGGCGGGTGGGCCTTAATTTCTTTGTTGTCACATGGAATAATATTTTAATGTGGTCTGAATGTACATAACTTTTGTTGTGGATTTTCTTCCACCCAGTGTTGGCAGAGATGCACTGATGGTACCACCAACAGTTGCTTTAACATCTTCCCCCACTCAACCTTTGTACTTTGCCTTCACCTGTCTGGCAGTACTCAGTAGCCCAGTAATGGCAAACAAATGGATCTTAGAATTGGAAGGTTTGGAAACTGAACCCTCTGACACTCAGAAAATGAATGAGAGGTCCAAATATGGGCACATGTGATTGTAAAAATACTATTGCTAATATAAATGGTCTGGTCCTCAGGGTATGGTTTCTTCAGGCTTCTTTCATTCTGCATCTTTTGTTTTGTTTTGATTTTGTTTTAAACACAAATTATTGTATGTATATTTGTGCACTTTTTCAAAAGGATGCATGAATTAATGCATGAATGGATGCATACTCCCATTGACTAAATCATATTTGTGCATGCTTGCTTAGAATCATGTAATGATAGAATTGTAGCATTTAGAAGAGACCACAAGGGCCATCCTGTCCAAGCCACTGCCATGCAGGAAATTACAATCAAAGCATCCCTGACAGATGGCCATCCAGCCTCTGTTTAAAAACCTCTAAGGAAGGAGACTCCACCACACTCCGAGGGAGTGTGTTCCACTGTCGAACAGCTATTACTGTCAGAAAGTTTATCCTAATGTTGAGGTGGAACCTCTGGTCCTGGAGCTTGCATCCATTGTTTTGTGTTCTCTGGAGCAGCAGAAAACAAGCTTGCTTATTTTCAAATGTATATTTTCTGATATGTGTATGTATATATATACACAAACATACAAATACACCAAAATCACATGTGAAAATATGTATTCACACTCTTTATATTTATATTTACATATTATATTGTAAGCCTGGAAATGTACAGATTTCTGACCATTGATTGCATCTGTTTCCATATTTGTGTCTGTGAGTTGTTGTTGTTAATTGCATTCAAGTTGGGCCTGACTTGTGGTGACCCTGTGGATGAGACATCCTCCACTGTGCTGCTTAGGTCCTGCAGATTCAGGCCCGTGACCTTCCTGATTGAATGTAGTCATCTGATATGTAGTCTTCTCTTTTACTTCTTCCTTC
>NW_024838154.1:0-1188 GCF_019175285.1 Sceloporus undulatus
GGCAGAGGTTGCCGACCCCTGCTTCAGTGGCTCAGTCGATCAGTGCTTGCAGCCACCTTGTCCTTGCTTCTCCTCCCAGACAATCCTGCCAGGGCTGGTGGGATTGTCTTCCTACCAATGGTGGCCTTTCAGAGTGTCCATCAGCATAATTGGGATGAACCATGGGCTTTCTTCCACTTTTGCTTATTCACTCTCTGGATGAAGACTATTTTCTGTTGCAGGTGTCCTTTAGAGATGTTGCTTTGTACTTCACAGAAGAGGAATGGGAACTGTTGGATCAGAGACAGAGATTTTTGTACAACAAGGTGATAATGGAAAACCATGAAAATGTGTCCTCTTTGGGTAAGGAACTTTGAACCCATTGCCCTTCATCCAGAGATGGAGAGTTCCTTTGTACTACATTGTCATAGCACTATGTTTCCATTTTAATTGTCATGGCAACATCCTGTGGGATCTTGGGGTTTGTAGGTTAGTGAGGAATTAGAATTCTACAGTTCAGGAGTCTAAATACTCCTTCCTAAACTACCAATCCTGGGATGTCCCCAAATGCCACTCAGCACATCCCAGAACAGTTTCCCCAAATTTTGGGGCTCTGTTCTGGCCATTTTATGCCCCAGACAGACCTCCAATTTCCTCTTGGGGAGGAAAGGTCTCCCCTGGCCCTAACCTTGCTCAGAAAGGGCCCAACAGTGGCAAAACATGGGAGCAAAACATTTTTTCTGGTGGTACAATGGGAGATGCCCTTTGAGATCTTCTGGGGGGGGGCACAATAGTTGCCCATCTCTGTCTGAATAGCTCTCTAGAGCCTTATTCTCACTAAAAGTGGGGTCCCAATCCCAGTTCAGCCATGAAGCTCTCAGGTGACTTCTTCAGTCCAGCCCACTTTCTTTGCCTTTCCTATTAATTTATGTATTTCTTACCTTACCTTTCTCCTCAAATGGGACCCAAAGTGGTTTACTTTAAAGCTTTTCCTCCCTGCTTCAGCTTCTGTCACTTATACTCTAGCACTGTCTGAACAGGAAGGTACCTCTAGGAAGGTCCACAATGGGGCCAGAAAGCATTTAATTCCCTTTTAAGGGGGCGGGAATATTGGGCATGTACTGTTTTCATTTTAACTTGTACGCCGCTTTGATTGTCCAGACAAAAATTATTATTATTATTATTATTATTATTATTATTATTATTATT
>NW_024838155.1:0-1188 GCF_019175285.1 Sceloporus undulatus
CTTTTGGATATCACTTGTTTGAGAACTTTGATATCTACTTGTCAAATAGATATTACTGGCTGGGTTACACAGCCTTTGGGATCATCCCTATATATACCAAGGTCTTAGGCAAAAAGAAACTCCAGAGGCACATCCTCAATGAATTTTTTTTTTTATAAATGGGGAAATCAACACACACACACACACACACACTTCACAAAACTAGAGAAATAAAGATGTTAGATTGAGATCGAACTAGATTGAATCAGAGATACTGCACCTGAAGGATCACAGCTTCAGTTGCTGAGAGTCCTGGGGGACTCAAACAGTTCTCATTGCAATGGGGGGGGGGGGGGTTGGGGGATCTGCTTGAGGAGCTTGGTCAAATAGACTGGCAGCATTTCTGCCTGTTGCAAGACTAAGCTGAGAAGACAAAGAAAGGCACCCACATTTATAGAAAATTTTTACCCTGGGGCAAAATTCAGAGTGTTCCTTTGAAATGGGTTTGGGTTTCTTTGAAGTCAGTTTTCTGAGAAGCTAACAGTGGGGTGTGAATGAGTGCACTGGAAGTGGATTTCCAAAGCACAAGGCCACTGGACTGCAGATATTTTTGACTCATTGGCACCATCCCTTTGTTAGTACAATTCTGGCATTTATCACCTCTTCTGAAATGTATGGAAAGCAGAGTCCTGGAAACTTCTTATGCTAGCTTATCTGACCTGCTGTTTCCACATTAAGATTATAGAGGGCTTATTTTCTGATATAAAAGAAGAGGTATGGGCGAAGCTAACAAAGGCAAGGGTGTTTGGTATACATGGATGAAAAACAGGCAAGCTGGGAAGAAGAGCATTAAGGTTGCCAGTTAAAAAACAAGGGGCAATTCAGATATTTAGTTGTAATGATAAAAGGAAAGGAAGACATTTTAGAAATATGAAGACATTCAAATGAGCAAGTGGCATAAAACTGAAGAAAAGAAAGAAAAGAGAAAAATAAATCACAATACCTCCAGATTATGGACCTGGGACAAAGAAGAAATAAAGAATTTTTCTAAGCAGCAGAGAAAAGGGAAATGGAAATGGACATATCAAAAATTTCTTCATAGAAAGCTTAAGCTTTAAATGGTGAGAGAACACGCAAGATGAAACAGCCAAGAGGAAGAGTTGGCAAGACATGTAGCAGATGAAATATAATGTTGCAAATCATCTAGGG
>NW_024838156.1:0-369 GCF_019175285.1 Sceloporus undulatus
CCCCCAAATAAATCTGATAAATAAATAAATATTATTTTATTTATTTTAATTAAAACTGCCACCAAATAAATTTGCAATAAATAACATTTATTTTATCTATTTATTTTTATTAAAAGTGCCTCCAAATTAAATTTGCAAAAATAAATAAATATTAATTAAAGAGTGCCCCCAAATAAATTCTCAAATAAATACATTTAATTAATTTATTTATTTTAATTAAAAGTGCCCATAAATAAATTTGCAAAAATAAATAAAATTTATTTTATTTATTTTAATTAAAACTGCCCATAAATTAATTTGCAATAAATAAATAAATATTTGTTTATTTATTTTAATTAAAATCACCGCCAAACAATTTTGCAAAAAAAT
>NW_024838156.1:469-719 GCF_019175285.1 Sceloporus undulatus
AATCACCGCCAAACAATTTTGCAAAAAAATAAATAAATATTATTTTATTTTATTTATATTAATTAAAAATGCAAAAAAAACCCCAATTCAGATGCAAAAGGAAACAATTAAATTACCCCCCCCCCCCGCATTTGTTTTATGGAGCGTCCCAAAATTTATGGGTTAACGAGCTTTTCGCAATTAGTGCAGAAAGAAGGACAAAAATAAAACCACTCTTTTAAGTCGGGTAGAAAAGAATTATTCATCACAA
>NW_024838156.1:819-1188 GCF_019175285.1 Sceloporus undulatus
CCCCCAAATAAATCTGATAAATAAATAAATATTATTTTATTTATTTTAATTAAAACTGCCACCAAATAAATTTGCAATAAATAACATTTATTTTATCTATTTATTTTTATTAAAAGTGCCTCCAAATTAAATTTGCAAAAATAAATAAATATTAATTAAAGAGTGCCCCCAAATAAATTCTCAAATAAATACATTTAATTAATTTATTTATTTTAATTAAAAGTGCCCATAAATAAATTTGCAAAAATAAATAAAATTTATTTTATTTATTTTAATTAAAACTGCCCATAAATTAATTTGCAATAAATAAATAAATATTTGTTTATTTATTTTAATTAAAATCACCGCCAAACAATTTTGCAAAAAAAT
>NW_024838157.1:0-736 GCF_019175285.1 Sceloporus undulatus
CTTCTTCTCACTTCCTAGAAGCAGCCATCTCTAGTCTGAGGAAAGATGGGGGGAGTTACAATTATAAATTCTTCCCATTGGAAATAACTGGATTTTACAGGAAGGGTGGGCTGGAAATGTATGAGCTTTTATTCATGAACAGATGGTATTTGTTGATAGCTACATATGTGTATTTAAATCTGTCTCTGTGTATATTTCTTTCTCAGATCATTTCCACACTTCATCATCAACTTACATATTTTCTACTATTAATACATTTACAGGGTAATCCTGTGGATAGTGTTGAAGCTTTCTAAAGTCCAAGCATCCTTCTGATTGTTTATAAATGTTATTTCCTTATCCTTTGTGAGCATAAGGCTCCAGGTTTGGATTATTTTTTTAGTCCAATAATTGTATAGTTGAGGACTAGAATATTTGGATCCTGCAGATCCATGCCCCCTACTGCTCTCCCTAAACCATACCACCAAATCTTACCCTCCATCACCTCTTTGACATTGGAGTTCTAATATCAGATGAGGAACTTTCCTCAGAAGCAGAGGGAGAGAGGATCTGAGGTCGGGGACCTGCTCACACTGCACTGTTATAGCCCTATTAATTCCAGTTTGACTGCCATGGTTCCGTCCTATGGAATTTAGAATGTTCAACCAGAATGCTCTAGCATAGTGATTCCCAAACTATGGTCCTCCAGAGTTTGGACTTCAACTCCCAGAAGCCCCAGGCAACTTGGCCAACAGTC
>NW_024838157.1:746-1188 GCF_019175285.1 Sceloporus undulatus
AATAATAATAATAATAATAATAATAATAATAATAATAATAATAATAATAATAATAATTTGTTTATTTATTAACCGCTTTTCCCAAGATCAAAGCGGTGTACAAGTGTCAGTAAAGACAGTCAGTAAAAACAGTACCACAATTCACATATTAAAAATACACAGTAAAACTAATTAAATCCAAAAGCATAGTTAAAAACATACAGTAATAATGTTAAAATCATGACTATCAATACGTCAGATTCAATAGGGGAAAGATAATCTTAGAAGGAATTGGGAGGGTAGGCTTGTAGGAAGAGGTGGGTTTTTAATGCCTTTTTAAAGGCTTCTACTGTTCCACTAAGGTGGATCCCTTCAGGTAAGGCATTCCACAGAGAAGGCGCTACTGCTGTAAAGGCCCTTTGTTGAGTAGTCACCAGTCTCACCTTAGGGTGATTGAGTAACA
>NW_024838158.1:0-1188 GCF_019175285.1 Sceloporus undulatus
ACCCTCCTAATAATGGTTTTCCTTTAAAAAATAAGTAGTTTATTTTAGTCCTTATTTTTGTTGTTGTTGTTTTCTTCTATGTTTGTTTGTTTCATTCTTGGTAATATGAGTTATTCTGGTCTCTCTCTTTCCTTCTTGTCTGAAAATCTATTAATAAGGAAATTGGGGAGACTTTTAAAACCTCCCAAAGGAGCTACTCTTGGCCTTGTTTGGGGGACTAGGCTCCTCTTAGAAGCCAAAGCCCAAGGTTTGTGAATAATAATAATAAGACTTGTATTAAAACTATCCTCCCCATTTCTGATCCCTTTTAAAACCCATGTTCCCCAGAAGGAGCAGAGCCGTGTAATAAGAAAACCCTCTCAGAAAAGACACACAAAAGACGCACAAAGATACACAATTCCTTCCTTTTGGCCCAAGGAGCCTGCCTTCCTTCTGACTCTGGAGCCTCAGGAGAGAAAGAGATACTTCTGTTCAACTGAAGCCTCAGAAAATGTTCACAAGCAGACAATAAAATGGCTGCCAGAACACAAAACTGCAACTGAAACACAAAAGGGCTGCCTCTGCCTGATCGCATGGCAGTTGACATTTGAGGCCTTCAGGGAGAGAGAGAGAGACTGAAGGAGGTCCTGGAGGGAGAGGGCCTTCCTGAGATATTTGGGGTTCGCTTCCTAACAAAGGAATTTCTGGCCTCATAAAGGATTTGGGGCAAAATGGATCTGAAAGCCAGTAGTAGCCTTTTCTCTTGCCAATGGGACTTAAAGTGTATTTCCTAGACTGGAACTCTCAGCATCCACATGGCCAGAAAGAGGAGGGGTCCTGCCCTCCAGTAAGGACCCTCCAATCCCTCAGAACCAAAGACTACAACTCCCACGTCTTCTTTACCAGACAAATTGGCAGTATCTTTCTTTCTTTCTTTCTTTCTTTCTTTCTTTCCTTCTTTCTCCCTATCTGTCTTGTGAGGTGTGATTAAGACCTGTTAGTGGTGTTACTGCTCTTGTTGTCGTTGTGTGCTTCCAAGTTGTTTCTGACCTATGGCAACCCTAAGGGAAGCCCTTTGCAGGCTTTTCTTGGCAAGGTTTTGCAAGTGCCTCCCTCTGAGGCTGAGAGAGTGTGACTTGCCTAAGGTCACTCAGTAGGTTTCTGTGGCCAAGAGGGCATTTGAACCCTGCTCTCCAGGGTCATAATCCA
>NW_024838159.1:0-1188 GCF_019175285.1 Sceloporus undulatus
AGAAGTTTGTACTACCCTTTGCCTCAATTGATGCAGTTTGCCCCTCTAAAGTTCACATTTAAAATACTGCTTTAAAATGGAGCCTCCTTTGTTGTCAATCAAATTCACTTCTGCTTTCGTCAGAGGTGACACATCCTACAGCCATTGGCCAACCGAATGGGTGCTCTCCCCCCCTCCTTTTAAAAAAAAAAATGGTGGCAGTGTTTGCATATTCTGTCAACTTGTCAAATTTAAAAACCTCCGTGTGTGTGTGTGTGTGTGTGTGCTGTGTGTATTTGGATCATTACAGATTCTGGCAACCCTAAAACAACCTCATCCTGGGGTTTTCTTGACAAGATTGGTTCTGAGCAGATTTGCCATTGCCTTTCGCCTGAGGATGAGAGAGTGTGACTCCCCCAAAGTTATGGGTCTCCGCAGCCTTCCCTCTGAATGCCAGCCTCTAGCTTCCCCTTTGCTTCCAGTCCAGCATATCCTCCTCTTTGGAACCTCTCCCCTTCCCTTCCATCCCAATGCCACCTCTGAAGCCCTTGCCTCCCCCCCATGCCAGCCTCTTCCCTTCCCTTGCAGCCCAAAGCATGTGCATAATCTGTAATAATAATAATACCTCACCTCAGAATGCCATCTCTGCATCCTCTTTCTTTGCTTTCCCTCCGATTGCCATACCAGAATGTCTTACATACACATATACATATGTAACAAAAGCATTCACACATTGTATCAATTTGCCAAAAAGTAAACACAAGCATTCACATATTCTATCACACACACACACACACACACACACACACACACACAATACTTTTTAAAAAATGCCACTTGCAAAGTCATGTGCCATGCGGCAGCAAGCAAACAAAAAGGAAATGTAGCACAAGCAGACACATTCTATCAATAGGTATCAACCTGTAGAACAAGCATTCGCATAATCTGTCAAAAATAAAATTACAGAACCAAAAAGAAAGAGAGAGAGAGAGAGAGAGAGAGAGCAAGCTGCCTGTGAGAGGGGAGGCATGTTCTGCCCACTGCCCTCTCTCTGACCTAAATCCTTCCCCTGAACTTGAACCCGATCATGACCGGGGCCAAGTTCACATTTGCCGGCAACAGGGAAGAAATGGGTTTTCCTAAAAGACACTTTTTTCAAAAGTGGGAAATAATCCACTTTTGAAAAAACTGCTCCAAGGGGGATTTGCC
>NW_024838160.1:0-1188 GCF_019175285.1 Sceloporus undulatus
GGGTGAAATGTGAGGAAGAGGAGGAAGAGGAGGAGGTCAATGGGGGGCTTGAGAGCAGCCCAAGGGGAAACTCGGGGGGCCCTCAACGTTTGAGGGGGGCTGCTTCGGAGGGAGGCCCTGTCGCTGCCCCTGGAGCCCCACAATCCCGGGGTCGCTTCGAGGGGCGAAGGGGAGGCTCCTGCGGGAGTCCAAAGGAGAAGAGGAGGCGGAGGGAGGCGGCGTCCTTCCTGCAGCAGCAGCAGCAGGTGCCGAGGGATCCGGGTCCGCCTCCTCCGGGGTCCCGGGACTAGAACCAGGGCCGCCCCGCCCCCTTGGCTCCGCTACTCACGGGAAGCTCCACCGTGACTTCGGTGCCGTCCAGGAGCTGCACCCGGCAAGGCAGCGCCCCTTTCCCGCCCGACACCGCCTGGATGTGAGGCACCGCCGCCGAGGCTCCCGCCGCTGCCGCCGTCGCCCCGGGCAGCGCCCCGTCTCTCTCGTCCCCTTCGCCGCCTCCTCCTCGTCCGTAGCGCTGCATCGACCGCCGACCGAAGGTCCTCCGGAGGAAGCGCAGCATCCTGAGCCGCCCTCGGAGCCCGTCCTCCCCTCCAGTCCTTGCCTTCCTTGGTTCCTCTCTCCCAGCGGAGCTCCGAGGAGGAGGAGAAGGAGGGAGGCGCCGCCGCCGCTGCTGCTGCTGCCTCAGGCGGAGTCTCTCTGCAGCGACCCCTGGCGGCCGCCTGGAGACACGCAGCAGCAGCTCTAAGTTGTGAGGGAGAGGCCAAGGAGCAGAAGGAAAGGGACGCCTCTGGGAGGAGGAGGAGCAGGGAAGGGAAGGGAAGGGACTCCCCCCCGGACGCCCTCCTGGCCACTCCTGCCCTCCTTCCCTTCCTTCCCCACGTCTCCGGGCAGAAGGAGGGCACCTCCGACAGACAGACACACGACGCACCGCCTGTGATGCAGCGGCCAAAAAGGCCAATGCGATGCTAGGCTGCGTCTGTAGAAAGCTAGTCCCTAGATCGAGGGAAGGCTTCTAGAAGCTTTTGAGACTATAACTGACAGAAGTTGGCAGCATGGGCTTGCCTCGACTTCAGGCAGAATGAGGTTTTGGTAGACTCAAGGCTACTTCCTCAGATGCATCTAGTACCATTATTATTATTATTACGTAGAGAGATCTTGTGGCACCTTTGAGGCTCACTGGAAGAAAGAAGT
>NW_024838161.1:0-1188 GCF_019175285.1 Sceloporus undulatus
GTTAAGCAAAAGCAAATGCAAGAAAATGACACACAGGTCCTGGGGCCTGGAAATGTTACAGTACTTCAAAGTTAAAAAAGTAACTTTTACAAGCAGTTCCAGTGACTAGTGTCAGTGTGCTTTAGCTATGTCCTCTTCTGGTTGTCACGCTCGTCCCTAAAAAGTGGCCAATCCCCCTTGGTCACCAGCTCTCTGTCCTGGTCTCCCTTTCTGGTCCTACTTTCTACCTTTGGTTGTTGCGAGCAGCCTAGAGCAGCCAACCAATTAAAGAAATCTCTGTTGACTCATGGTGTGCCCTTTAACTGATCCATTTGCTGCATACGTTTGCATATGATTAAACAATATTTAAACAAATGGAAGAAAGAGAAAACTTCATTTGTTTTTGAAATAATATTTGAAACAGACTCTATCTTAAAAACAAGCATTCTTTGTAACAGAAAAACGGAAAAGGGATGCCTCTTCTAAAATGCCATCCTTGCTTTTGTATAAATAGTTGTATGAAAGCACTTCATCAGTCCTGATGACTATTAAACCAGTATAAAAACCTACTAAAACAGCTTGCCCAGAGACCATAGGTGAACAGAAAAATGTTGAATGTGTATATCTCTTAAACGTATGTATTATATACTGGCTTGTTCAGATTAGATTCAAGTTGATAAAAATCTGCCTTCTGTCCACTTACCAGGAAGAAAGCAACCCAGGGCTCCCAAAGCACTTTATTCTGAGTAAACACACAGAGAATTTCATTATTAATTGTCAGTCATCCTTTAAGAACCTCTTATTTACCTAGATTACTTTGTTTTACGTTTCTAGTGCATATGAATTTCATAAACATGAATGTTTCATAAACATGGACCCATGTAAGGGTTCAGTTTTCTGAGTGAGGGTGGGTTTTTGTTTCGTTGTTTTGCTGTTGTTCTTGGAATATTGACCTGGAGAGATTAGCAAGTCTTTGCCTTTTACATCATGTGTTTGCCAAGGCCATACTTATTGACAACTAAAGTTTGGGAATCCTTCTGGTTTATGTAGAAGCCAAATGTTTCAATCCATGCCAGAGAGGAAAAAACCAGCAGGGGGCAATAGTGGCTAAAATACTGTTTCCTCACACAGAGACATATACCCCACACAGAAACAGAAGACAGTTCTTCAAATAACACAGAGAATTAAGAAACTGTCATTGGTGGATCA
>NW_024838162.1:0-1188 GCF_019175285.1 Sceloporus undulatus
TAAGATTTGGGAACAAAGACATTTCATAAATGTATCGGTGCGAATTAAGGAAAATGATTATAAATTGATTTGGAAATGGTATTTGACACCAGAGAGAATACATAATATAAACAAAAATAACTCAAAATATTGTTGGAGAGGCTGTCAGGAAGGAGGGTCATATCTAGATATAAAGTGGTGGCAATGTAAATATGTACAAAGATTTGGGGAAATAGTAATATTAGAGATAGAAAATGTTATGAATATAAAGACAGATACAAAACCAAACATAATATTGTTATCAATATACAATGAAGTAGAATGGAAAAAAGAAAAAAAAACCTTGTAAGGAATTTGTTTACTGCTGCGCGATTAATTATAGCAAGAAATTGGAAAATAAAAATAAATGTGAAATTGGAGGATTGGTACAAAGAAGTTTGGAAGTTAGCAATTAATGACAAATTAACATGTAAATTGAAAGTAAAAAAAGGATTATGGAAAAGAAATGATTTTGATGAAATATGGGGGGAAATTATTGAAAATGTACTAAGAAAGGAAGATGGGAAATTACCTCCAAAGGAGGAATTAAAATGTTGGATGGAGTATAAAGAAGGGAACGGCTCCGGGGGGGAGAGGGGGGCACTGAGGGGTATTTAGGGTTTTGAATAAGATGTAAAAGTACATATATGTATGGAAAGAATATTAAATCTATTTTGTTTTGTAAAATCTTAAAAATACTAAATAAATACCAAAAAAAAAAAAAAAAGGCTTCTAAGGACTGGCAGAAGAAAGGTCCTCTGGGTTGTTGTAGCCAAGCTAGCCAACCGGTGGCGCTTCTTTCTGCGGCGCCCTAATGACGTCATTAGCACTGCGACAAGTTCGGACGCACAGCATCCGATACATAAAGATGGTGCTGGCCGTGTGGAACGGCCGGCGCCATATTGTACAGACAGAGTCCGTATTAGACCCAGGGGCGTCTAGAAGAGATGCCCCTTTTTTAAAATGGGACGTCCTGCGGACGTCCCAAGTGGCGGTCTATAACCCGTCTGTGTAAAATATACATTTAAATTAATAGCCAAACCCTAACCCTCCCTCCCGCACCCCAGTCCTAACTGTAAAAGTAAATTATGGGCCTGAACAGACAGGCCAAAATAAAGCTGCTTCAGGTCACTTTGAAGGTATGCTGTTCAGATGACACATGCATCTTAA
>NW_024838163.1:0-1188 GCF_019175285.1 Sceloporus undulatus
TTTTGTCCTGGCCATCTCTCACCAGTTTTTGCCAGATGAAGTTGAGGGTGGGAGGCTCCTCAAGGCTCTCCCTTCCCTTGGTATGACCTTTCTCCTCCCCAGTCCATGCTAATTTCCAGTTTCTCCACACGGAGATAAGAGTTGCATGGAGATAAGAGTTCTTCCTTGCCTTGCTTGCTTCACAGCCCTGTTCACTGGGATGTAAAGTGGAGAGCAGAACAATCACCATGGCATCTGAGATCAGTGATGGAGGTTCACTCTGCCCGCTTGGACTATTGCAGGGAGGAGTTGGAGGCTTGAGACTGGGAGAAGCCTTCTCCATTAGATGCAGTCCAGCTGTCGGGAGGCCAGATTTGTACCCAGCTACTAGAATCTTGTTAAATCTAAGAAACAGATCAATGCTTTGTTCAGGTATTTGTCTAAACACGTGAGAACTAAAGCTGAGGACAAGGATATGGGTTCACAACAGCTGAAACTGGTTAGATTGCTGCTTCCAGGAGCTTTGTAATGGTGTTCAGCTGATAATAGCTAGAATGTTCTCTTCAGATCTTCATGCTCTACTCACAAAAATGCTTGAGGGGATTGGGATGAAGAGTTTACATACCAGCTACATCTTCTTCTTCAGATTTAGCCCTACAAGTGCACAGCTATATTTCAGAAAAATAAGTACATGCATTATGAACAGAGAAACACATATATACTTTATGTAAGTGCGTAATTTTCAAGGGACACAACCTTTTTTGTTGCTTCTAAGGACCTTCCATAGGAAATTCTGAGGAGCGTATGTATGTGTGAGTGAGTAATAATACTGAGGCTGAATAGAACATTTGAGAGAGAAAAGGGACAATGGAAAACATGGGGAGATTTGTGAATAAAAGCCATTAACTATGGGAAATGGCTAATACCTTCAATAGAGTCTTTATCCAGCAGGAACTTGGAGGCCAGAGAGTGATGGAATAAGTCCTAGATAGACATAACATCTCAAGGGTGTGAAGTAGCAGATGGGTCTCTGACCCAAAATAGATATCTGACTTGTTAGACATCAACCCATCTTTTTGTTTTATTTTTCACACTTAAATTGTACCATTATGTTATTTTTTTTGTTGCTTTCTTCTCCTCTTACTCCCTACTTACTGAATAAATTATTGTCAGTAATTTTTTGCTGCCATTAGCATACTTAGATTTAAG
>NW_024838164.1:0-1188 GCF_019175285.1 Sceloporus undulatus
GGTTCAGCATCCTGAAAAGCTCCTACAAATCCTGGATTAAAATCTGGCCTAAATTCACCATTTTATTGACATGGAACAACTCCCACTAACAATGCTGAAATTCCTCTCCCCATATTAAATCTACTATACCTCCCCATATTAATACACCTATCCTCTACTTTTGATTGACTGCTTTAAATCATGGTTTTGTTAATGTCATTTGGTTTATGATTATGATGATTATGATTATTCATATGCATATATATATGTATGGAAATGACTTTTAAAAACCCCATGATTTTTTGCATGCATACGCACGCACATATATATCTATATATGAATAATCATTTTTTAAAGTCATTTGGTTTAAACCGACCTGGTTTAAAGCAGCCAGCCCTGATCAGTGTTAGCAATAGTAATAGCAATAATAATAACAACAACAACAACAACAGCCATACACACACAAATAAATATATAGTGGGTCCTTCTTATCCACTGGGGTTTGGTTCAAGGATCCTGCTTGGATACCAAAATTTGTGGATGCTCAAGTCCCATTAAATACAATTTGACATATAAGTTCAACCCAAAGCAACTTCCTTGCAATTATTCTCAAAGCATATGGCTGCAACATCTGGACTGCATTTTGCTGCTTGGTTTTCTGATTTAGCGCTACATTGGTGTCACCCTGTGCATTAATGCAATTTTTAAAAGAATGGCAATGGGAGGGAGGTTTGCTGTGTGTTTTTAAAACCTCTTTGAATGGCAGTAATGATTTTTGTGTCTCCTTCTACCAGGATTCCTCGTCTTTGTGTTCTCAGAAGGGCGGCGTGATCAAACAGGGATGGCTTTACAAGGCCAACGTCAACAGCACCATCACAGTGAGCATGAAGGTGAGATGCTTCTCCTAAGTGTCTGATGCGCAGGACTGGCAGACCCATGGTGACCCTATAGTGAACATACCATTGGGTTTTCTTGGCACGTTTCTTGGGAATGGGTTTGCCATCATGGCCTTCCTCTGAGGATGAGGAACTTGCCTAAGGTCTCCCATAGGCCTTGCATGGCCAAGCGAGGATTCGAACCCTGATCTCCCAGCATCATAGTCCAACCATTGCACCATGCTGGTGGACAAGGAACAGTAATGGGTTTGTATTCACAATCTAGAGACAGTGAGACATTTCTCTCTCTTTAATTCTAATTCAGCATCTCATT
>NW_024838165.1:0-1188 GCF_019175285.1 Sceloporus undulatus
CACTTAGGGTTGCCATAAGTCTGGACCTCCAAACCGGGACAAATGTAGGACAACTGTAGGACAAAATTTTCAAATGGAGGGCACTTTTTTAAAAAATGGAGGACACACGAAAAAATTTGCTGGTTTTAAAAAAATGTTAATATAAATACATGTTTCTTAGGTATGATCAAAATGGAGGACATTTGGGCATTATTCCTAGACAGATGACAGAAATGGACTTTCCCTTTCTGGCCACCCCCTCCCCCCATTCCAAACAGCACATTTGGGCATTGAACATGGCTTTACTTAACATGGCAATCTCTTGCATATTTCAGAGGCTTATTCCATAACCAAACTCTTTGGGTTTCACACTGAATATGTCAAGGTGATTTAACAAGAAGTGGGTTTGCCCTCGGATTCAACTGTACTTCTCAGAAGTGTGTACTTGGTCAAGGGACTTTGGGGGTTTTTCACTGTGCATGAGTTTGTAAAAATGAGAGTAACTTACATTGGTTGTGCCTCAGAAGCTGGCTCATTTCATCATCATCACTATCCTCTTCCTCCTCCTCCTCTTCTTCCTCCTTGTCCTTTCTCCATCCTTCCTTCCTCCCCCTTCCGTCCTCCCTCCTCCTCCTCCCTTCCTTCTTCCCTCCTTCCTTCCTCCCTTCCTTCTTCCCTCCTTCCTCCCCTTTCCTCCTTTTTTCCTCCCTCCTTCCTCCTCCTCCCTTCCTTCTTCCCTCCTTCCTCCTCCTCTGCCTCCCAGCCCAGGTCCAAGTGGAGGAGGAGGTGGGTGGCTGCCTTGGCACGCTCCCCCCCGCCCGTGCGCCAAGGAAGGAGGCAGGCAGCCAGCCACCTCCGCCTCAGCCTCCTCCTCTGCCTCCGCCTCCCAGGCCCAAGGAAGTGCCCAGCGCGGAGGCGCGCCAGGCGGAGGAGGCGGTGGGTAGCTGCCTGCCAGTGCCTGGTGCCTTGGCGCGTGCGCGCGCAGGGAGCACCAAGCCAGGCAGGCACCTCTGCCTCCTCCTCCGCTTGGGCCTGGGCTGGGAGGCAGAGGAGGAGAAGGAAGGAGGGAGAAAGGAAGGGAGGCTTGGAACGGAGGAGGAGGAGAAGGAGGTGCGCCTCCTGCACACACCCGCGCCCCCTCCCCACCTCCCTCCCCCCCACTCACTGCCTCCTCCTTTGCTTCCCAATGGAGGAGGAGGAGGAGGTGGG
>NW_024838166.1:0-1188 GCF_019175285.1 Sceloporus undulatus
AATGGCAATGGAACTAGTTTTAAATGGTAAATGAGTCCATATATTTTACCAGGTCTTACTATCAATTGAAAGGGAAAGTTCTGCTTCCCATCCTGCCTTATGAAGCGTTGGGTTCCCAAATGTTTCTTCTAGCAGACATTTATATATGCATGCTATTTGGCCTTTAGAATATATAGCCAGAGAGACACACATGTTTTCAAAAAAAAGTAAGTGGGTGAGGATATTCCTGTATGTGAAGCAATTTCTTTAAGAATAATTGTATCTGTATTATTTGATACCATGGCCTCTGTTCCTGCATTGCTGCAGCTGTCTGCACAAGCATCCAGCGGAGCCGCCTGGCATGTCTGTTGATACTAAGAGGACTTAGCCATGGTCACGTTCTGACCTCAGAATGAGTGACCTGCACCAATGCTGGATGTGCAGGATGGCCTAGTGGGGTACTTTTTCAAATAGCTGCTGTGGCATGAGAACGGAGGGCTCTGGAATTTCTCAGAAGATCTGCAGCAATAAGTATGTTATCTTTTTAAAGCTGGTATTGCCTGGTTCTGGTGTGAAACATGCTACTGTTGTCCAGGCTGCCGGATGTGCATTGTCCAAAAAGGATGAGGCCTGAACTGGGGGGAATCTCTGAAGCTCTCCACATGACCATTGCCTCACTTGTAGGGAGCAGGCAGAATTGCAGAAGTGTATGTCCTTGTAACCAGATATGAAATTATAACATCAGTGCTAAGATCTGACAGAGTCCCCTGGAGGTCTCAGTGCTGTTGTAATCAGTTAGTGTCTGGCTATGCTGAAATAGCCAGATGCTTTTGCGATACTGATCACTCCCCATGAAGAAGAGAAGCAGTAAATGGAGGGTGCAGTATGTGGCTCAGCCTGGCATAAATCTACATTATGTTATATTGAGCTGTTCAGGGTTGAGGCCTTTGTCTGGCACAAAAGAGGTGCCATGGTGGCTATAAGTGGCTCATACGTATTGTTCTACCCGTAATGCTAAGGTGGGAGGTTCAAAAACAAGAATGTACGACAACCTTTTCATATTTTGTTATCCAGTTTGTTGGGGTTTTATGCCATGAGAGGTTGGCTGGGCTGAAAACAATTGGTGAAGTCTTTGCTGGTAACGCCTTCCGTTTTGAAACCACAGCCTGCTATACTTTGATCGTTGATCTTTTCCTTTTTTCCCTATTC
>NW_024838167.1:0-1188 GCF_019175285.1 Sceloporus undulatus
GAGGTCATAGAACGCATTAGTTATTTTCAATGGAAAATGTGTTTCGGGTTACGAAATTTTCGGGTTACGAAAGGAATAGCGGAACGAATTAATTTCGTAACCCGAGGTAGCACTGTACTTTAATAAATAAGTTACTAGGCCAACTAAAACAACTATAAATATAAAACAAAGAGGCAGTTACTCTAACACCAACAGTCATAACTGACACTCTCTCTCAGAAGGACTGACTGCATCAACATTCCATAATTCAAGTGTCAACTGTCAACTGCCAATGGAACTGTAATAGGTTCCGCTACAGCTCTATCTTGTGGTCACATACATGTCATTTCCTAACATTCCCCTCCAAATGACATGTGGTGTGTCCCATGAGTCATTTACACTTATCCTTTACAAATTGTGACCTTAATCACTGATACCTCCAGAGTCTGAGACTTATTATTTTCCTTCTTGACCTGAATACCTTTGCAGACATCTCTTCAGATTCCTTCTCCCTGGCATCCTGTCGATGTGGTTCAACTCCACAGGTGGACGTGGTGGACACTGCACGTCTTTCCATGCCCTAACACAGAAACCTCCAACAGTGGGATCCTGGACAACTAGTTATGTACCGGAATTTCTTTTTTTTAATTAAAATAATCTATATGATATACATGTACATATAAACCTATTTACATAAATACATAATAGAAACTCAATAAGGGAAGAAATACAAAGATTTAAATTCTACATTTCTCAATTCCTATAACCCATTCTTTCCCTTTCTCCCTGTTGGCATATGTCTTACCCCCCTCTTACCCCCCCCCCCCCCTGTATCTGGTTTGAGTACTTTGCTTAGCATTTATTCCATTTTATTCCTCTATTCCTGGTCTTTACACAGAAACACACTCATTTCACATTTAAAGAAAGTAATCTTTTCTATCTTATATCACATCCCACACAATAAATTAAAAGAAAATGAAGTAGATCAATAGTTACCAACTGTATATCTTTTAACTTTTGAGATAATAATAATAATTAGGTTATTACTCTTCACCTACTAGTCTACTTCATTTTTTCTTATCACTTTAATGCATGTCACAAAAAGAGAAAGGTATCAAGCATTGTAATTCCATCAGAGTTGTCAGTTTCCCCATTACAACAGATTACAGCAGGGGTAGGCAACCTTTTTGAGCCGGGGGCCGGGTTGCT
>NW_024838168.1:0-1188 GCF_019175285.1 Sceloporus undulatus
GAGTATCTACTACTCGACGCTCCTTTTACACATGTCTTGGCTTGGTTGATGCTTGGAAGATCAGTAAAGGAGGAGAAATAAGGTTCCTTAACTGGTCCCAGTGTAGGTTAAGGGAAATCCTTTTGTAATTCACTGGGTGCTGGCAGCGTGATTTCAGGTATTTAAGAGTCTGCTGGGCTAAGAGCCATAAGAGGGCCGCAGTTTGGCTTCTTGGACCACAGGAGATCATCACAAGGGCAAAAGCAGTTGGAGAAGTTGGTGAACAATGAATTAAATTAATAGGAGATTGCTGGAATGTTAATCTGGAAAGAGATATGTCTTGGTTGCCTTTTTAAAGCCTTAAAGACTGGTGATATATCAGATCTCTTCCAGAGGCTATTTCTTAACTTGGAAGTGACAGAAGAGGAGGTCCTCTGAGTAAATGCAGCCAGCCTACATTTTAATAGTAAGACTTTACCAGATGCCCTCAATGTGTGGGGCGGATTGTATGGGAGGAAGGGATCCCATAAGTAAGCTGGACCTAAGCCATGAAGGGCTTTAAAGGTTATAACCAAGATTTTATATTGTTCCCGGAAATTAACAGGCAACTAGTGAAGAGACTCTATTATAGGTTTAATAGGGTCACCTCTAGATCTTCCAGTGACCACTTTTGCTGCCATATTATGAATTAGATGAAGTTTCCGGACTTGGTTGAAGGGTAGCCCTTTGTAGACCGCATTGCAGAAGTCAAGATGTGAGGTTACCAGCGCATGCATCATAGTTTTTAGGTCTTCAGGTTCCAGGAAGGGACTCAGTTGGTGAATCAACTGAAACTGATATCAGGCACTCTTGGCCATAGCATCTATCTGAATTGACATCTGGAGCGACGGTTCCAGGAGCACCCCCAAACTGCAAATACCATCCTTTAGGGGAAGTGTGACCCTGTCCAGGACCGGTTGAGAAATCTCCATACCTGGATTAGGATATCCAACAAGTAATTCTGTTATATCTGGATTCAGTTTTAATCTGTTTTTCCTCATACAGCCCATTACTTTCTCAAGACATTCATTCAGAGGGGAGATGCCTTCCTTTGTTGACGCTGAGGTATGCAGCATGGAGAGAGATATCCGGGTGTCACCAGCAACTGATAGCACCCCAGATGATCTCTCCCAGAGGTTTCATGTAGATGTTAAAGAGCATTGGGGACAG
>NW_024838169.1:0-1188 GCF_019175285.1 Sceloporus undulatus
CCAGAAAAGGGAGAGAAGTCAGTAACTCCAATGGCAAGTGGGGCTGGTGAGTGTAGTGAGGTGTTTACAATGTAAACCAAGGGAGTGTCTGTCTGCAACTGGACTGACGCTGAAGAACAGCCAGTTGGGGCTGATATTGATACTGAAATTGTTGCTTGAGGGCAGAAACCAAGCATTTGAAAACGTTTAAATTGCTTTAGGATGTTTCCTGGGTGGGGAAAGAATTGTCTGAAACTGAATTAAATGCAATGGGTGCTTGGTGGAAATACTTCAGCCAAAAGGGATTATCACACTGGCTCTCAGGTCCTTCTTTGCTCTGAATTCTGGTCCCATTCACAAGCCAATGTATAGCACAGTCTGAAGGCGACACTCCCAGAACTCAACAATAACATAGCAGAATACAGAAGCAAATCTCCAGATATAGGCATTGGCAATGCACTAACCACTTTCCACACTTAATAATAACTCACAGACAGTTGATTTTCTCCAAGTTCTTGGAGGGTCTTTAGCTTGAGTTGCATAAAACAAATATTTACTAGCTCTCCTCTCTGACTTCCATCCATTTCACAATCTCTTCTACACACAACTCCAACCCACATCAATCCGCATGTGAGCTGTATACTGTATTGGTTGTTATTCATCTCCTGGTGCCACACAGCATGAAGCATCCTCTGCAGTTAGCTTGCATCATGCCATGTGCTTTGACTCTACACTGTATGGCAGTCTCACAGGAAATGATGCTACTTTTCAATTAATATAGTTTTACATATATTTAATGGAATATTTTTCAACGACTTGATTTCCTCCTGGCAATTCCCCTTCAATCTCTTTATGTTAGCTCCTAGTAAGGAAACAATCATTATATGGATTTGGGGGCATCCAGAACAGGGCCATGCTTAGGTCACTCACACTGATTTTATTAATTTCATCTCAAATAGGGATGGGTGAACGTGGGGCTAAATCTTGGGGTAACACTTTCCTCTTTTAACACTGAGATTCAGTCTTGTCTGTCATTGTCCTCCTTTACAGAAGAATCTGTTAGTCACGAGAAAGTTCACACAAGAAAGAAGTCACATAAATGCCAGCATTGTGGGAAATATTTTGCTTACAAGTCAGTCCTTGTCATGCATCAGAGAATCCACACAGGAGAGAAGCCATACAAATGCCAACATTGTGGGAAATGTTTTT
>NW_024838170.1:0-1188 GCF_019175285.1 Sceloporus undulatus
CGTACCCTGTAGATATCAATAGTATTCACTGAAGTATTATTTTCAAGCTTGGCTATTTCCTTAAATAAATGAAGGGACCCTTTGAATCATTTTGGCAACCCATCACATACCATGCAGTTATGCATGTAACCTGGTCAGCTCAAGGGTATCTGTGTGGGCACAGAGCAGAGTCTGCCGGCCTTGGTAAAGAACTTGATGTATGCAAAGGGTCAGAGAAGTGAGCGAGAAGAAAAGGTGTAAAAATCTGGATGTCATGTTTAATTTTCACTGCCCGGAGTCAGATCATTGGATGCACAGAGGCTTTTCAACACATAGGAATTCAACAGCTGGTCTACTTATTCAGGGACACTCCATTAGGTGTGGAACTGCTAGAGGTCACAACAAAGATATCAGTCCTCCACCTCCTTTTCCAGCCTTCGTAAGTATTTAAGTTGGAATGTCCATATTGCTTTTGACAGAATTGTCACATTTTCAGCCTATGATTTCCCAATTATTGTTGAATCCCGAGTGTTCCCAGAATCACACTCATGGAACCAAAGTTCAACAATGGTATGCCATGTTGGGGACTATTGGTCTAAATAAAATAATATTTGTAGCAGAAGAGACAGAGACATGTTGCACATCCAGATAGGAATTTGCATTACCTCCCCCCTCTTTAAAATTCATAAAAATTACAGTGGGTCTGTTGTATTGGCAGACAAGCAATTTAACAGCCAGCAGATCACCATACCCCATATTATTCAATGGCAGATGCACTGACACAAACACATGCACACTGATGCCCATGGAATAATATGGGTCACAATCTTTCAAATTTTTTGCCATCTGTGGGGCCTCCAGAACCAAGCCCCAATGGATGGGAAGGGTTTTTTTTTAACACTAGCACTTGCTGTTGTTATTATTATTATTGACTTTATTTTTATCACACCTTTCCCCCAAGACTGAGACTCATGGCAACTTACACATTAAAAAAGATTGCAGTTAAAAATATACAAAAAGCAACATATTAAACCATATAAAACATGCATTGTCAATTAAAAAAAACAATTAAAAATGAAGTGTAAAACAATATAGCACTTACAGTCTTTTTCTTGAAGCTTTGAATTCTAAAAGACTGTGGCCTGTTACAGACAGCCAAAATAAAGCTGCTTCGAGTCACAGTGGAGGTATGGTGTTTCAATGATGCAT
>NW_024838171.1:0-1188 GCF_019175285.1 Sceloporus undulatus
CTTAGTCCGGAAACTTCAACTAGTGCAAAATATGGCAGCCAGGCTGGTCGCCGGAAAAACTAGGAGTGACCGAATAACACCCATCTTAAAATCTCTTCACTTGCTGCCTATTAGTTTCCAGGCACAGTACAAGGTGTTGGTTATAACCTTTAAAGTCCTACATGGCTTGGGTCCAACCTATTTGAGGGATCGCCTGCTTCCATATAATCCGCCCCACTGCACCCTCAGGTCCTCTGGGGGGAATCTATTGCAGCCTTTAAAAACCAGACTAACTGCTACCTCCCAGAAGGCCTTCTCTGCAATTGCTCCCAAACTATGGAACGGTCTGCCAGACAAGATCCATCAAATTGCCAGCTTAGACAGCTTTAAAAAAAGCTGTCAAGACGGATCTCTTCCGACAGGCCTTTCCTGAATAAAAGTGCCAGGCCACAGAATGACTGCCTCCCACATCATGTATCAGCCCACCGCTCTGTCCTTGTTATATATTTATTGTGTTTTTAATTGTGTTTTTAATAGATATTTTAATTGTACATGTTTAATCCTGTTTTAAGGGGGGGAATTTGGGACATAATTTTGTAAATGTGGATTTTAATATGTTGTGAGCTGCTTTGATTGTCTTGTAACAGAAAAGCGGATATAAATAAAAGTATTATTATTATTATTACTACTACTACTACTACTACTACTACAATACCTAAATGTTTTCCTGATGCTCTAATATAGAGACTTCCTGAGATAGTCAGTATTCGCAAGCAAAAAAGGGCCAAGAGAGCCCTGGAGAGCCTTCCTTGGGGTGGCTCTGGATCTCCAGAATGGAGCCAGGAGAGTTAACACAGTTTCGAACTGGAATGTTTCTGCAGTACAAATACAGCCTGAGTTGGTTGTAAAAGGGTTGAAGCACCCAAGCCTGGTTTTTACCCTCTTAATAATGGTTTTACTTTAAAAAAATAAGCACTTTTTTGTCTAATCCTTATTTTTATTGTTTGTTTCTATATTTATTTGTTTCATTCTTGGTAATATGAGATGGTCTGGTTTGTCAACTTCCTTCATGAGTTAAAATCTCTTAATAGGAAAACTGGGGAGACTTTAAAAACCTCCCAAAGGAGCTACTTTTGACCTTGTTTGGGGACTAGCCTCCACTTAGGAGCCAAAGCCCAATGTTTGAGAATAATAATAATAAGGCTTGTA
>NW_024838172.1:0-1188 GCF_019175285.1 Sceloporus undulatus
CACACACACACACACACACACACACACACTTACATAATGAAATCTCCTACGTATGGGAACCAAGTCTTAACATAAAATTCATGTGCACCTTATACATATAGCTTGAAGATAATTTAATACAATATTTTCCAAATAATGTTGCACATGAAATGAAGTTTGTGTACATTCAAAGCAAAGCCATCCATGAAGTTTTGGTTTTAAGAGTATTACAGATATCAGAATTCTAGATAAGGGACACTCAGCCTCTGTGACATACCCTGAATCCAAATGTGCCATGCACTGAGAAATGTACATCAATCTGTGCAGGATGCACAACATCAATTTCTTCTTTTCACTGAAGCCCTTGTGTCTCATACCTTTCTACAGAGTCCACTGACCCACAATACCAGCTTTTTTTAAAAAAATGGAAGGTAGACTTGAATTATGGAGAGAGTGTCAGGGGAGAGATAGATGAAACTAAGAAGCTCCACAGAGATGTAGCTAGGGATGTGTGAATACAGGCACTGCCCCTACAAATAAGAATTCTGAATTCTGCCACAATCACTTTTTCCTCAGTCCTCTCACTTCTAGCATTTGAGAGGGTGAGACATTAAAAATCATTGACAAGTTGAATTCTTTTATTTGCTGTGTTCATGCTCTTTTGTTAACGTTGCCTGCCCTTTTTATTTGCAGGTTGAATATGTAAATCTAAATGTTCGACTGAAGTTTTAAGTTACTGCTGGGTTAGACATCTGGGATTGAAAAAAAATTCATGGGAGCAAAAATTTTAGGGGGGGGGGGGCAACATTCTCATTTTGCACCATGACAACATCCCTGAAATCCTAAAGTCTGTTTTCTCAGTTTTAGGGAAATCATGTATCACTGCAGTTTTCCACAGCTGTTGGTAACTTACATCACTGTACATCTCATGGTGTATGTTGTCATAAGTCCTTCTTCGGCTCAGGTGTACTGGAGGTATCTGCCATGAGGATGATGTTTTCTGCCATTCTTCCCACTTTCATTGTGGCTGAACCCTTTTCTTTTGCAGCAGTGTTGCATCATCTGCTGCCACCTGCTCTTTTGCTGATGCAGTTACTTGCCAATGGGTCTAAAGCAGAGAGCAAATGAAACTACAATAAGGAACGCATCCCTATAATTTGAGCACTGGTTCTGGCGGGACTCAAAAAGCCCCATCCCATAAGGTTGGCT
>NW_024838173.1:0-1188 GCF_019175285.1 Sceloporus undulatus
TGAATTGCACTCAGGAACTGAAGTGAGCTGAGAAAGGGGAAAGTGGGAGGAGGGTAGACCAACTGGGACATTTTTAAAAGCCCCTGAATAAGTGGGGTGACAGAGGACTAACCAGGACTGTCTCTGCTAAATTGGGAGAGTATGTTCTCCTCCTGCTTTCAAGAGCTGGCCCAGCAGTGATACAGATGAAGCTAATAGGATAGTGACTCACCAAAGAGTTGTTGTACTTCAGCATCCTCTTTCTTTTGGAGTCCAACTCCCTCCGCTTGGCCTCTGTGTCAGCCATCAGGTGGGCAGGGGTCCTGGTGGCCCTGCACTTGGTCACTTCCAGCAAGAGAGGCCCCAAAGCCGTGTCCAAGGAGGCTGAGATGGAGTTCCTGAGAAAAGGGAGCAGGGTTAGGATTGTCTTGGCAAGAAACCCTGCAGCACTCAAAGACACAGAGAACAGCATCCTGCTGGTGATATACACAGGTGACATATGCCTCCTTTGGGCCGATGCAGAGGTGGATATCCCCTTCCTCCCTCTGCACCAAACAAAGCTCCCTAGACCTAGCATAGATTCACTGCAGCTCCCCAACACAACAGATACTCCATGCCTTATTAAAGTGGTGGGGGATTAGGGCATGGGAAATTGGAGAGGGCCCTGGTTATGTCCCTGTAGCTATATGCGAAATGAGTGCATCATAAATAAATAAGTCATGTGCTGAAACCTCCAGAGTTCCCCAGTGCTTTTCTCCATCAGCCCTTTTCCTAAGAAGGCTGCATCCACACTATAGAAATAAGGCACTTTGACACCGGTTTAACCACTCAGTGCTATGGAATCCTGGGATTTTACATTCTCTGCCAGAGAGCTCTAGTGCCACAACAAACTACAAATCCCAGGATTCCAAAAAATGGAGCCAGGAGAGTTAACGTGGTTTCAAACTGGATTATTTCTTCAGTGTAGATACAGCCTGAGTCGGTTGTAAAAGGGTAGAAGAGCACAAGTCTTGTTTCATTCTTGGTAATATGAGTTATTCTGGTCTGTCTCCTTCCTTATTCCCTGAAAATCTATTAATAAGGAAACTGGGGAGACTTTTAAAACCTCCCAAAGGAGCCACTTTTGGCCTTTTTGGGGGACAATCCTCCTCTTAGAAGCCAAAGACAGATGTTTGTGAAGAATAAAAATAAGGCTTGTATTAAAACTAT
>NW_024838174.1:0-1188 GCF_019175285.1 Sceloporus undulatus
AGGGAGAAATGGAAGGGGATCAGGGATCTGGAAGCCAGGGAAGGAGGGAAGGAGCAGAGCAAAGATGTCTGGCTCTCTTTGGACAGAACTCAGCTTGGAACTCTGGGAAAGTGCATAATGGAGGCGCCTCAAGTATTGTGAGGCAGCTGTGAACCTAAAAAACGTTAACAACCGCTACAACTAAAATTGTGTGACCCAGGTCAAGTTGTTGTTTTCAGACGTTTTAAGGAGTTCCATTGCAGCCATGATGACTAATATCTATGAAGGGACACCAAAACACCTTTATCTCTCATATTTGTTTTCCTAGCTGAGCTTGCTTAGCTCCATTGTAGATTGTGAGGCCTCTCCTCTCTTAATGCTGAGTTGAGCCTTGTCTGTCTTTTCTCTTCTTTCTAGAAGAATTTGAGACTCGCGAAAGACTGGAGACTGGGGAGAAACTATACAAATGTCCGCAGTGTGGAAAATACTTTGCTTGGAAGTCAGCTCTTATAGTGTATCAGAGAGTCCACACAGGAGAGAAACCACACAAAGGTCAGCAGTGTGGGAAATAATTTGTAGACAAGTCAAACCTTATGGTTCATCACAGAGTCCACACAAGAGAGAAACCATACAAATGTCCACAGTTTGGAAAATGCTTTGCTCAGAAGACACACCTTGTGGCGCATAAGAGAGTCCACACAGGAGAGAAGCCATAGATATGCCAGCAGAGTGGAAAATACCTTGTAGACAAATCAAACCTTATGGTTCATCACAGAGTCCACACAAGAGAGAAAACATACAAACGCCAGGAGTGTGGCAAGTGTTTTAATTCAGGTACCAACCTTACACACCACCATAGCATTCATATAGGAAAGAAGCCATAGAAATGTAAGACTGCGTTAAACAATTTTCTCAGAATTCACACCTTTAGAGGCCTCAAAATCAACACTAGAGAGAAAGTGTAGGAATGTTAATGGTTGAAAATACATTTTTGGAAAACAAACCTTCATACATTTTGTTGTATTTTGTAAAGTTCTATTCTGATCTTTATTTATGCTACTTCTGCTACAAGGTTTTTGGTTGGAAAGCACCTTGCCTTTACAGGAACATTCAATAAACATTTGCGTTATTTGGAGCATTCTCATTCTTCATTGCATATCTAGAATCAAGTCAAGACGTGAGGTTACCAGCACATGCATCATAGTTTTT
>NW_024838175.1:0-1188 GCF_019175285.1 Sceloporus undulatus
GGAGTTGAGTTAACTCCCTGACTACCCTGAACAACTCTGCTGGACGCGACTCCTCGGACGCGACACGAGCACCATAGAACGAGTTCTTAGCTGCTCGTATCGCCTCTCCATAGTCCTCCAAAAGGCGGTCTAGGAGAGCCTTGTCGGCTAAGCGTAGGTGTTTCCGCCAACGATGCTCTAGCCGTCGCAGAACCCGCTTCCTTGCCCGGAGGTCTTCCGTATACCAGGGCTTACGTTTGGAAGCAGGCCTGAGAGGGCGCTTGGGAGCGATCTTGTGTATAGCCCTAGAGAGACCGGTATCCCAGATACCAGTCAGGGAATCAACAGAGTCGCCATCACCTCCAACCATGTGCCCCTCTAAGGCTTCTTGGAACCTGTTGGGTTCCATCAGCCTTCGAGGGTGGACCATCCTAATAGGTCCACCACCCCCAGGGGGGATCTGGGTAGGAGCCTTGATTTTTGCCTCCACGAGGAAATGATCCGTCCATGACAGGGGGGAAATATTGGTTATTTCCGCCCACGGATTTTCCGCTTCCGTACAAAAGACCAAATCAAGTGTATTACCCGCAAAATGTGTTGGACCCGAGATCAGCTGGGACAGGCCCATGGCCGCCATGGTATCCATGAATTCCCGAGCCGCACCGGATGGAACATAGTTGCCGCGGAGGGGATGTTGAAGTCACCCAGGACAAGTAGCCTGGGTGTTTCCAACAACAGCTCCGAGACCAACTGTGTCAGCTCGTTAAGGGAGTCTGTTAGCGCACGGGGTGGCCGATACACCAACAAAATCCCTAGACTGTCCCTAGCTTTTAGGATCAGGTAAATACACTTGATGAGAGAAGTTTGACGGATGTGGTTCCTGGTGAGAGACAAGGTGTTTCTATGTACAGCGGTACCTCGGGATACGAATTACCCAGCTTACGAATTTTTCGGGATACGAATAAATCCCATAGGGATTTATTGTTTCGGGTTACGAACGTTTTTTCGGGTTACGAAAAAACGCCGGCGCTGTTTAAATGGAGCCGCGGCAGAGCCGCGGCTTTTTTCCCCATTAGCGCCTATGGCAATTCGGGTTACGAAGGTTTTTCGGGTTACAAAATTAGCCGCGGAACGAATTAATTTCGTAACCCGAGGCACCACTGTATTACTAAAGGATGAAAAAATCGTGGAAGAATTAAAACAAAATAT
>NW_024838176.1:0-1188 GCF_019175285.1 Sceloporus undulatus
AACAGGGCTATCATATCACCTGTTAACCTTCTCTTCTCCAGGCTAAACATCCCCAGCTCCCTGAGTCGTTCCTCATAGGACATGGTTTCCAGACCTTTCACCATTTTTGTCGCCCTCCTTTGGACATGCTCCAGTTTCTCAATGTCCTTTTTGAATTGTGGCACCCAGAACTGGACACAATATTCTAGGTGGGGCCTGACCAAAGCAGAATACAGTGGCACTATTACTTCTCTTGATCTCTAGACACTATACTTTTAATGATGCAGCCTAAAATTGCATTGGCCTGGGCAAACCAAATACTACAGTTGGATTGGAAAAGACTCACAGATAGAGTGGGGTTTGCAAACAACCAAGGAGTGTTGTCCAACCTTCCTTTCCTCCCTCTTTTTTCCCCTTCCTTTTTCCCTCCCTCCCTCCCTCTTCCCTAGTTTCCTCTCTCCCTTTCTTTCTTTCTTTCCTTCTTTCTTTCTTCTTTCTCTCTTTCCTCCCTCCCTTATTTGTTCCTTCCTTTCTTCCTTCCTTGACCCTCGTTTCCTTTCGCCCTCCTTCTCTCTGTGAAGATAAAGATGTCCTTGATCCCAACTGAGGAAAAAGAAGACACTTTTCTCTTTTGAAAAAAACAAAACACAAACACCTGCCTTTTCTTTTCTTCGTTTAGATCAATTACGCTTTTGTAACTCGCTCTCTGGAGGATGACCTTCAGTTTCCCTTTTTCTACCGGACGGCCCCAAGGGAGGAAGCCCTGTACCCAGGGATGGTCCAGCTGCTCCTCCATTTTGGGTGGACCTGGGTCAGTCTCATGGTTCCAGACAATGACAATGGAGAAAGGTTTCTGAACATCTTGATGCCCCTACTTGAAAGGAATGGGATCTGTGTTGCCTTCTCAAAACGAATTCCAGACACATCGAAGTACATGCCAGAGATATATAGTGATCTACTTGAATGGCAAGGTGTCAACATATTCCTTTATTTTGCAGAGACTAGCTCCTTTGCTGATGGGATCATCATTATTCAAAACATATTTAGAGCAAGGCGAATATCCCTGGTTGGGAAAGTGTTGGTCATCACTGCCATGTGGGACCTGGCCTTGCAGCTGAAGTACAGTGATATCTCTTCCCAGACCTTCCACGGCCTTTTTTCGTTCCTTCCACAGACTCACAAAGAGACAAACTATGATGATTTGCCATG
>NW_024838177.1:0-1188 GCF_019175285.1 Sceloporus undulatus
GGTGGTGGCCATGGGGATATTGCTTGTGGGAGCAGCACTGGTGGTGGCAGTGCTGGTGAAAGCAGTGGTGGACCCAGGAAACTCCATAGGGACCTAGTTTTTTGTGGTTTTTTTTGGGGCTATGTGGCCATGTTCTAGAAGGTTTTCTTCCTGATGTTTCGCCAGCATCTGTGGCTGGCATCTTCAGAGAATGCTTGCCTGGAAAAAGTGGGTGGGTGTATGTATGTGTACACACACATAGGGTTGCCATAAGTGAGGACCTCCAAACCGGGACAAATGTAGGGCAACATTTTCAAATGTAGGACACATTTTTATAAAACTGCGCAAAAAATTGAGGTGTTTTTTAAAAAATGTTAATATAAACATCCTCTCCCCCCTCCTCCTCCTAGAAGTGGGGCAGGCGCGCGCATGCGGAGGGAAGTGGGGTGGGCAGGTGCGAGCGCGCGCGCGGAGGGAAGTGGGGCAGGCGCGCGCGCTGCCACTAGCCCCTGCTGAGGCCTGGGCAGCGCGCAAGCCCTCACAGTGGGGGCGCGGTGGCGGCGGCGCTTCTGCCGCCGAGGAAGAGGAAGAAGGCAGAGCCGGAGGAGGAGGTGGGTTGGCGCCGCAGCAGCCGCATTAGTGGCAGCGGCAATGGCTGGAGCGGGCCCCCAAACCGGGAACAAGGCACGGGTGGGGGCCCAAACCAGACCGGGACCGGGAGGGCCCCCCCGAAACCGTGATTGGCACGGGGGCCGCCGGGTTATGGCAACCCTACACACACACACACACACACACAGTACAGTACAGTCTTGGTTATCCGAGCTTCACTTATCCGACATTCCGGATTATCCAACCTTGAGCCCAGGCCCCTCCTTCCCGGGCCTTTCCTCCCCCCCGAATGGGCTCCTCAGAGCCTGTTCAGGGGGGAGGAAAGTGAAGCCGGAAGGGAGAGGCCTTGACCAGGCTGCTCCTTCATGGGCCTTTCCTCCACTCCTCAGAGTGAAATCTACCCTCCACCATCTCCTAGAGGAGGAAGCACAAGAGATAACAGGGAAAACAGCAAGGATTCTGCTCAAGGCAAAACCACCTCCCAGCAACATAACCAAAAAAGAAAGGAAAGCCATCAAGGACCTCAATTCAGATCCAGAAATCATCATTCTCTTAGCAGACAAAGGCAATGCCACAGTAATCATGGATACAAAACAGTAC
>NW_024838178.1:0-1188 GCF_019175285.1 Sceloporus undulatus
GTTTGTGTCGTAGACCCTGCGCAGTTGCGCAGCCTGGAGGAAGCCTGCTCAGACCATCTGCAACGCCGTGGGAGCCCAGGAACAGCTGGGGAAAGGGCCAGGAGGGGCGTGACCAGGGGAGAGCGGCACACCATAAAGCTGGCTCGCCGCTTCCCTCCAGATCCCGCCTCTAACAGAGGACAGCGGATGTTGTTGATTTTGCTGCACCTCCAGGGCCTTGGTTTGTGTCGTCGACCCTGCGCAGTTGCGCAGCCTGGAGGACGCCTTCCCGGACCACCTGCAACACTGCGGGAGCCCAGGAACAGCTGGGGAAGGGGCCAGGAAGGGTGTGACCAGTGGAGAGCGACACGCCATAAAGCTGGATCGCTGCTTCCCTCCACTTCCCGCCCCAACATAGGACAGCTAACATTGATGTTGCTGTTGCTGCATCTCCAGGGCCTTGGTTTGTGTTGTCGACCCTGCGCAGTTGCGCAGCCTGGACAATGTCTGCTTGCACCATCTGTAATGCCTGCTTGCACCATCTGCAATGCCGCAGGAGCACAGGAACAGCTGGGGAGGGAGAGGGGAGAGCAGAACGCCATAAAGCCGGCTCGCCGCTTCCCTCCATGTGCCGCCCCCAACAGTGGACAGCAGACATTGTTGTTGCTGTTGCTGCACCTCCAGGGCCTAGGTTAGTGTCGTCGACCCTGCGCAGTTGTGCATCCTGGAGGAATCCTGCACGGACCATCTGTAACGCCGCGGGAGCCTAGGAACAGCTGGGGAAAGGGCCAGGAGGGGCGTGACCAGGGGAGAGTGGCACGCCATAAAGCCGGTTCGCCGCTTCCCTCCCCGTCCGGCTCCCAACAGAGGCCAGCGGACATCGTTGTTGCTGTTGCTGCACCTGCAGGGCCTTGGTTTGTGTTGTCGACCTTGCGCAGTTGCGCAGTCTGGACAATGCCTGCTTGGACCATCTGCAATGCAGCAGGAGCCCAGAAACAGCTGGGGGAAGGGAAAGGAGGGGCGTGACCAGGGGAGAGCGGCACGCCATAAAGCCAGCTCCCCGCTTCCCTGCACGTCCTGCCCCCAACAGAGGACAGCGGACGTTGTTGCTGTTGCTGCACCTCCAGGGCCTTGGTTTGTGTTGTCGACCCTGCGCAATTGCGCAGCCTGGAGGAAGCCTGCTTGGACCATCTGCAACGCCGCGGGAGC
>NW_024838179.1:0-1188 GCF_019175285.1 Sceloporus undulatus
CGAAATTTTGGTGCTTTTCGGCGCTTTTTCGCACCAAATCGCGGCTTTTCCCCATTAGCGCCTATGGGTTTTCGGCTTGCGAAAGCTTTTCGGGTTACGAACGCGGCGGCGGAACGAATTAAATTCGTAACCCGGGGTAAGAAATCCCTAATTAAAGGCAGAATGGCCCTTATAATCTTCAATAGCATTTTGCCTAGCTACACTAAACTTGCTGATCCTGTAATTCTGTTTTATTTTAAAAAATTGTTTTCCTCGTCTTCTAGATGCTCCATGAAAAGTGAACAATGGGGCAATTTGGGAAAATAAAGAGTAATGTGGAAGGAAGCAGTGCCAGCTGTTATGCTAAAAGCAAATACAGCGGACCCTTGTTATACACTGGGGTTTGGTTTCAAGATCCCCCGTGGATAACAAAATGCGTGGATGCTCAAGCCCCATTAAATATAATGACATAACAAAATGGTGTCCCTTATAAAAAATGGAAAATCAAGGCTTGGTATTTGAAATTTATACTTTTTTTGAACATTTTCAAACTGTGGATGCTTGAATCCATGTATAAAAATCTGTGTATAAGAAGGGTGGACTGTATCTGTTCTGAAAAACATTTCTTTTCAAACAGCTATGAGTGCTGGGAAGCTGTAAAGAACAACAAAACTGTGATGGGATACAGATGGATTTGTAATCTAACCAGAAAAATTGTCAATGATTAGAAAAAACCCCTTGATATGTTTGAGGGAAGGGTTTCAGAACAAGTAGTGAGTGTGAAATCCTCAAAGCAGATATGGGCAACAGATAGCCTGCAAGATGAATTGGGGAGTTTGGCCATTTTTGCACCTCCCTGTAGGTGCTGTTGAACTTGCCATGGCATCTAAAACAACACTTATGCTTTACATTTGTGTCATGTTGGTAACATTTGGTAATATGTTGGCAAAGCCCATTTAAAACAAGCACTTCTGCTTTGAAACAAGATGTACATTTCCCATCCACCTGGTTTTAAAGCAAAACAGCTTGTATTTTCTGGGTTTAAAGAGCTGTTGGGGTGTTTTGTTTTGTTTTAAAATTTTGCTTGTGGGGTTGCAGCCCGTGTTGACTGGGGGTGGTAGTAGAAATATGGCTCCTCTATCCTTGCTTGTCACTCAAAAAATCATATAAATTTTAAGGCTAAGTACTTTTGAGGCTTGGCTTAAATTA
>NW_024838180.1:0-1188 GCF_019175285.1 Sceloporus undulatus
AAGAGCCATTGATGCTCAGACGAAGATCATCGACTAAGGCGACCATGTTGGTCTCAACTCCGTAACCCGTCCTAAAACCTGGGTTGAAATGGATCTAGAAAATCTGTTTCTTCCAAAGAAGAAATGTTCTGTCATAAAGAGTAAAAATATTAGGGTTTGATTATTAGAATTAAAGTAGGCGTTATAGTTGTTGTTCATAGTAGGTAGTGTAGAGTGATGGGTTATAGAAAGCATGTAGTGGGAAATGTTAGAAAGACAGATGGAGTGGCTTTTAGATAAAGGAGGGTGTTAGGAGAGGGGGATGGTATTGCAGCTGGAGACTGGTTCTCACCGCTCTTCAAGGTAAGGATGTCTGGGAGAAGGGAAGGGAGAGTATACACAACCTTGGTATCTATGCATCCTCCTCTTGTGTTGCTTTAGCTTGGGAATTGGGGGCTGGCTTAGAGAGGGGTTGAGCAAGTTCCTTTGGACTTCAGCCTTGTCTTGGGGACACCGCTCTTCAAGGTGAGGCTGTTTGGGAGAAGGGGGAATATACACAACCTTGGTATCTATGCAACCTCTGCTTGTGTTGCTTTAGCTTAGGAATTGGGGGCTGGCTTAGGGAGGGGTTGAGCAAGTTCCTTTGGACTTCAGCCTTGTCTTGGGAAGACCGCTCTTCAAGGTGAGGCTGCCTGGGAGAAGGGAAGAATCTCAGGAAGAGTTAAAAGCTCAAGGAATTGATTTAAATTGGTTTGAATATTGACAAATTCAAGAGAGAACACTGTGATTTAAAAGAATGGGGAGGGATTAAAAATATGAATGAGAAGAAATATTAGAAATTAGAGAAAACAAAAAAGGTATGTTGGGCAAAATTTATAAAGTATTATTATTGTGGGACATGGAGCAAGAAACAGAAAGAGGTAATGCTCAGTTGGGTGAAGGACATAAGACATGCGACTGATTACGATAAATGGGAAAACATGGATGAAAGGTGTCAAATTTACATTGGCACAAAGCTTGAGAGAAAACTGGTTGAAAATTTACTTGAGATGGCATCTAACCCCAATAAAAATAGCCAAAATATATAAGAAAACGAGTACAGTCGGCCCTTCTTATACACGGATTTTTTATACACGGATTCAAGCATACACGGTTTGAAAATGTTCCAAAAAAGTATAAATTTACCTTGATGTTCCATTTTTTATTAGG
>NW_024838181.1:0-1188 GCF_019175285.1 Sceloporus undulatus
TCAAACTGGATCGTTTCTGCAGTGTGTTTTGGACCTAGGTTCCATGGGAGTGGGAGGCCTGTGGCGTTTGGGGGATTCGGTGTTTGTGGAAACCATAAAGCCCTGTGAGGGGAGACATGGGGAGCTGGGGATGTTTAGCCTGAAGAAGAAACAGTTGGGAGAGGATATGATAGCCCTGTTTAAATATTCAAAGGGATCTTATATTGAGGAGGGAGCAAGCTTGTTTTCTGCTGCTCCAGAGACTAGATAAGATTACTGCACTACATTCTTTCATTTGTTTGTTGTGTGTCTTCAAGTTATTTCTGAGTTTGGGTGACCCTATCTTGGGGTTTTCTTCGCAAATTTGTTTACAGGGGGTTTGCCATTGCCTTCCCCTGAGACTGAGAGCAAGTGACGTGCTCAAGCTCACCCAGTGTGTTTTATGGCTGAACTGGGACTCGAACCCTGGTCTCCAGAGCCATAGTCGAACACTCAAACCATGACACAACATTGGCAGCCTTCTAAATTCAAGGGCCTCCAAACCTCCTGTCTCCAGAGTTGTTATCCAAAACGCTCAAACCACTATGCCACATCCGGCTCTACATATAGTTCTCCTGTTCCATTATTACTATTCTGACTGCCTCCTCTTGCATTCTGGGGTTTGGAGCTCAGTGTGGAATGAGGATATTCGCATTGCTGTTCCACTCTGACTGCTCTGGCTGCCTCCTCTTGCATTCTGGGGTTTGGAGCTCAGCTGGCCGGGACTCTTCCCCGCGAACCTTGCCCTGCGCGATCGCCAAAGTGAGGCGGGACTCACGGTTTTTCCTTGCTTGCGATGTCATTGATTTGCACAAGGAACAAATCTTTATGTCGTGGTCCTTTCCAAGGCACAGCAAACAAGAAGTGTGAGGGTCCTGGACCGGTACTTTGCCGCCACAGACATTGCACTTTTTAAACGGGGGAGGGACATCTTTACCGACATCCACGAGCTGAAGCAGAATCCGAAACGAAGTCAGGAAAGCCGAAGTCAAAGTCCAGTGATGAGGTCAGAATAAGCGAGGTCAAACGGTCCGAATTGAAAGCCAGTGATTCAGTCAGAAATGAGAGCAAGCGAAGTTCCAACAGCAGCTAACGTGGCGGAAAAAAGAATCTGGGGAAAGAGCAGGAAGGCAGGGGCCTTATAAGAGGTGGGCTGATCTACCGCCAAAA
>NW_024838182.1:0-1188 GCF_019175285.1 Sceloporus undulatus
AGCCATACAAATGCCAGCATTGTGGGAAATGTTTTGCTCAGAAGTCAGAACTAGGAAAACATCAGAGAGTCCACACAGGAGAGAAGCCACACAAAACCCAGTAGTGAAGTAATGTTATTTTTGTCATTAAGGAATACAAAAAATATATGTTCAATCCATTTGGTGCTAAGAATAGTACCTTGTGATTTTGCTTGTAAGGTTTGTCTATCTATATGTCTATGTTTTAAGGTTGTATTTTGTTAAGTTTGGGTTTTTATTGGTAATAGTATATGTAGATAATTACTTTGGCTTGTAAATTGTGGGTTGTGGTATAGTTTAGGTAGCTGGGTGGGGCTGGAATTTGTTATATATGAGTTATGGGAATGATAGCTTTTGGAATTTGTGGCATGTTGGCTGAAGAAAGTTGGAGGTCAGTATTCAAAGAAAGGGCTAGTTTGTGGGAATGGCAAAGCAGGGTCTTGTTACCTGTGGGGCATAGACTGTGGGAATTGGAGGTGGGGGCTAGGTTTGGAAGAGGGTGATATTTTAGGTTTTGGGGTTTTAATATATTGTTTGGATTGGAGTGGACAGTTCTGGCTTAAACACTGAATTCCTTCTATGTGTTCTCAATAAAGTTATTTGCTATTTCAACACACTGGACTCTATGATGCACAGAAGTTCTGAATTTGCCCAAAATTGAACCTTTCTTCTCTCCTCAGTCCTCAGCTCCATTCCCAGCCATAACAACAGCAGAGGCAAATACACACACACAGACACAGACACACACACACATATACAGGATACACAGAGAGAGCTTTATTTCCAAATCAGAGGCTTCCTTTCCTGACTTTCCCTCCTGAGTCCAGCTCTGCACCTTGGGCTCCATTGCTGTCTCCTCAAAGGAATAAAGGAGGGAAGGAAGGGGAGGCTGCTGGATCCCTGGCACATACCTTCCTTTCCTGCAAAGACCACCAGTAGAATAAGCAGCAGCATCTAGGCCCTGGCAATCCCTGCGCATGCTGAGGAGGGGCCTTTGGGGGCATCTATGTATGCAGTCTCAGCCCCTGAAGCCATTGCTGCCCTCACAGTCTGTTCTGAGGGAGGGAGAGAAGTGGGGAGAGCCCTCATTCATTCAGAGGAATGGCTGGAGGGTCTTCTGCGGGCCCTTGAGGGGTTGTAAGAAGGAAGGAAACCCCTCTTCTCCCCCCC
>NW_024838183.1:0-1188 GCF_019175285.1 Sceloporus undulatus
TTGGCATATGTTGGCAAGAGGCACTGCAGTGAAGTGGCCAACACAGTGTGGAGATCTGGGCAGTATAGGAACAGCATGAGAGAAAAATGCATTTGCACCAAATCCTTCAATTTATGGCCACTTTCTCATTGATAGCACAATTTTATACCAAGGAGAAGAAATTCCTCCCTCCCCCAGTGATTGTGGATTGCAGGGAGCTTCCTTCTTTCTATGTCAGTTGAACACAGAACACTGTACACTATACCTCACCATCAGATTTTCATCAGTCTTGAAGCTTTCTCTGGGTGTTTAACTGCTTAATTCCCTGCCTTGACATTTTCTCAGCACTTGCATCTACATTTTATTTTGCCAATAGCCATTTCTCCCAATTTCAGTGTTTCCCTGTATTAGGCCTGTTAGAACTACTGTAATGTATTTGTCCACAGTATACTGACCAAGTTGTACTTAAGTATGTAAATTTGGATTTAAGTGGCATTGTGAGCTACTTTTCACCACTTTAGAAGGAGCTATTCCCCAAATGTTGAAGAACAATGCATACCTCTGCCATGTGCATCACACTTCTAATAAAAGTCCTTCTGTACAATCCACCCTGTACACTTAGGTTCTCTGGGAAATGTTTGGTTCAACCAACCAAGAACAATTTCCCAGAGGACCTTCCTGTCTGCTACCCCCAGACTGTGGAATGGCCTGCCAGAAGAGATATGACAGACGAAAACACTGACTGCATTTAATACAGCATTAAAGGCGTATCTCTTCCAGCAGGCCTATCCAGTCAAGACTTTTACATTTTATATGAACTCTTATGACTGTAGTATTTTAATGGTTTTATAGTATTTTGTTTTAACTGTACATTTATGTATTTTTAACTGTGCTTTGTATTTTAACATCCTGCCTCATTTTGCTAACATGGGAAATCAGTGCTATGGACCTATAGTGGCTGCAGTCTTTTGTGTCTCCCTTTTTGTGGATGGGGATGTATATGGATCGCTTCCAATCTGTTGGGTATCGTTTTGTTTCCATACCTGTTGACATATGCTGGTTAGCACTAGAGTTGACTCTGTCAATGTGGTTTGCAGAAGTTCAACTGGAATATCATCTGTTCTCGGTGATTTGTTTTTTTGCTATTTCTCTTGTTGCAGTTTCCACCTCACTTTTTAGAATTTGGGGTTCATCTTCATATGGCTCTTC
>NW_024838184.1:0-1188 GCF_019175285.1 Sceloporus undulatus
ATCCACAGCGTTGCTGTGGATGAGCCACCTCCAAACCCCTCTATCCTCCATTGCTCTGCTCAGGTTCCCTTGATTCAGCCCCATAACCTCCCGAATTATGTCTAGCCATTTGGCATGCGGCCTTCCTCTCTTTCTACTCCCTTCTACCTTTCCTAGCATTACTCTCCTTTTTAGTTATTCATGTCTCCTCCTGATGTGGCCAAAATACAACAGACTCAGTTTAGTCATTTTGGCTTCCGGGGAGATTTCAGGCTTGCTCTGTTCTCAGACCCATTTCTTTGTCTTTTTGACTGTCTGCGGTATCCTCAGCCTCTTCTCCAGCACCAGATCTCAAATGAATTGATGTTCTTCTCATCCACTTTCATTACTGCCCAGCTCTCACATCCGTACATGGCAACAGGGAATACAATGGACTGGACATTAGTGCTCAGTGGTATATCTTTAGACCTTAGGGCCTTGCCCAGTCCCTTCATGGCTACTCTTCCCATTCATAGTCTTGACTGCAGTTTCCCATTCTGATCAATGTTTGCTCCAAGATACAAGAAACCTTTTAACTTCCTCATTATCTAGGTTGGATTTATGTAGATCTTCCCTAGACATTATTTTTGTTTTCTTTATGTTCAGTAACAAGCCTGCCTTTGCCATTTCTTCCTTGACCTTCCTTAGTAATTGTTCCAAGTCCATGGTGTTTTCCGATAGTAGTATTGTATGGTTCATGTATCTTAAGATTGCTGATGTTCCTTCCTCTTATCTTCCCTCCTCCTTTCAAACCAGCTCTTCATTTATTTTCTGCATATAAACTGAACAGTTGGGGTGATAAGATGCAGCCTTTTGCCAATTGAGAACTATTCTGTTTCTTCATATTCTGTTCTGACAGAAACCTCTTGTCCTGAGTACAGATTCCTCATCAGGACTATCAGATGTCTTGGCACTCCCATGGCTTTAAGGGCTTTCCATAGCCTTTCGTGATCTATGCAGTCAAAGGCTTTGCTGTAGTGACCAGTGTGGTGGACTATTTCTGCAGCATAGATGCAACCAAAATGAATTACAACTCATAGAGTTGGAAGAGACCACAAGGGCCATCCAGTCCAACCCCATTCTGCCATGCAGGAACTCTCAATCAAAGCATCCCTGACAGATGGCCATCCAACCTCTGCTTAAAGACCTCCAAGGAAGGAGACTCCACCA
>NW_024838185.1:0-1188 GCF_019175285.1 Sceloporus undulatus
AAGCTTTCCATAAGAATCCAGATAAGTTTTTACTTTTATAGAATATTGTATACCTGAGTGAGATCCAGAAAGTGAACTCAGAAGTCTAGCCTGTGGATGCTCCCCGTCAAATAGCTCTACAACATCATTTAAAGCTGTTTGGAAATAGGCAAATTGTCCAAATACAACTGTAAAAGACAATAAAATAAGAAAGCAAATATTTATTCAATGTCAACCAAGGAACAATAACCCCATATTTTCTGGATTCTTCAATGATAAAAACATTTGGTTGTGTTCAATTATTGCATCCTTTATTATAATCCTAGTTGTCTGTGGTTTCTTGGTCTCACAATATTGACAATGAATGTGGTGGCCAAAAAAATAAAAAAATAAAAATTCCCTGCACCAACATTTCTAGAATGTTAGTGACATAATATTATACAAAGCCTAAAATAGACAACCATTTTTCACTGTTTCAATATAAAATAAAAGAAGTAAGGGAAGAAAAAGAAGTCTAGCAGCATCATTAAGATAAGATGATTTATTCATAACGTATCAGGCCCTTCATAAATATTACCACACAAGTGGTTGCTGACATAGTGATTTGTATGTTGGCCCCTGAAATAATAAAAATGCAGTCTTCATGACCATAACATATCAACTGTGATCAATGCGGAGACCACTGCAATGCTTGTTGTGGACCCACAATATTCTAGGGAGCTCAGAGTTCAGGGCAGGTCCATTGTGCACTCCTCCAGGATGTGAAGAGACCTGGGATGCAGAAAGGAAATAACACAATGACTTTATTAATGCCAGCAGGTCAGGTCAGCCTTTTTCTTTTCTTCTCAGTGAAGGGAGAGGGAGATGATCAATGGTTTTGCCGGTCATTTGGCCTTTTGGGCTGGCAACTGAGCAGCTCAGCCATGGAGTGGCCTGTCATGCAAATGATGGCTATTGGAGTGTGCAGTGTGTGTGATCCCTTTTGAGGTGACATCAAGAGAGACAACAGCAGGCTACAAAGCAAGAAGAGTAAGTACAGCAACCTTCTGTTAAAGGTTTCTAGTACAACTAACTACCCAAGCTGGGCATACGACTACATTTTAACCTAAATCTTTCAGTTTAGTTTGCCTGGGAGGCCGGCACTATAAACCACAAGAGACTGTGTTGGAAGAAAGGCCACAACTTTATTAACATCATCAAACCAGAACA
>NW_024838186.1:0-1188 GCF_019175285.1 Sceloporus undulatus
TTTCAGGCCCTGACATCGTCTCTAAAGCCGTGCATGTCCCACAGAAGAGTGAGAGCCAGAGACATCCAAGTCGCCCTAGGCCACATGGCATCGACAACATTCGTCACCCCTGGGGCAAGACTTCGTCTTCGTCCTCTTCAATCCTGGTTCCTCTCGGTCTTCTCTCCGTTAGAGGACTCCCCGTCCAAGTGGCTTACGGTACCGAGACCGGTAGCCGCCTCCCTCAGATGGTGGTTCGACAGCCGCAACGTCTGCACCAGGATGTCCTTTCATCAGCCCCAGGCACAACTGACTCTGACAACCGATGCATCCTTGGAGGGATGGGGCGCTCACCGGCTCGACTTGGTTGTCAAAGACAGGTGGTCGGCACAAGACAAGCTTCTCCATATCAACGCTTTGGAGATGCTCGCAGTGGAAAAGGCCTTGAAGGCGTTCGAGCTCGCTGTCTCAGGAAGGGTGGTCCTCCTGAGGACGGACAACACCACCGTGATGTATTACATCAACAAACAAGGTGGTACCAGATCCAGGACCCTGCTCGACCTCACGCTCCACATCTGGGACTGGTGCATCCAGAGACGCGTCCTCCTCCAGGCGATTCACCTTCCCGGGGAGGACAACGAGCTGGCAGATCACCTCAGCAGATCTCCCTCGGTGTGCCACGAGTGGAGGCTCCATCCCGAGACGGTCAGCGACCTCTTCGATCGGTGGGGAACCCCCCGGATCGACCTCTTCGCGACCAGGTGGAACAGCCACTGTCCCCAGTTCTGCTCCAGGAAGCGAATGGACGGATCCCTCGGAGACGCATTCGCCTTCCTCTGGACGGGGGAGCTCCTCTACGCCTTCCCTCCGTTCCCTCTCATCATCAGAGTGGTGTCCAAGATGACAACGGACCGCTTGCATGCGATCTTGATCACCCCGTGGTGGCCGAGACAGCCCTGGCTTGCATCCCTTCTTCACCTCTCCAGGAGATGCTTCCTCCGTCTCGACCCTCACCCGGACCTGCTGTCGATCCAGGACGGACGGATTCTCCACCCGGACATCGAGAGCCTCCCGATGGTAGCCTGGAGGATACAGCCCTGACTGCTTTGCTGGAGTCGGTGAGGACGGTGATCCTGGCTGCAAGGAAGCCTTCCACCCAGCGGTCTTATGCCCTGAAATGGAGGAGGTTTACCCTCTTCCTTGACCGAA
>NW_024838187.1:0-1188 GCF_019175285.1 Sceloporus undulatus
ACAATTCAAAAAGGACGTTGAGAAACTGGAGTGTGTCCAAAGGAGGGTGACTAAAATGGTGAAGGGTCTAGAAACCATGTCCTATGAGGAACAACTTAAAGAGCTGGGGATGTTTAGCCTAGAGAAGAGAAGGGACCTTATCACACATGGGGTGTTGCAGCTCAGATCCGCAATCACTCCTGTTCTAGCAATGCAAAGCATGATGTTTTTTCACACCAGATCCAGAGTCACTCCTCTCTAGCAATTCTCTAGCAATGTGGATTGAGGTTAAAACGTCATGTTTTTCCACACCCGATTGCCTTTCTGTTGTCCTTCTTTCCTTCCTTCCTTCCTTTTCTTCTTTCCTTCCTTAATCCCTCCCTCCCTTATTTCCTTGCTTCTCTTTCCTCCCTTCCTCCTTTCTTCCTTTCCCTGCTTCCTCCCTCCCTCCCTTTCTTCTTACTTTCTTTTTTCTCTCTTTTCCTCCTCTTACCCTCCCCCCTTCTTTCTTTCCTTCTTCACTTCTTCACTCCCTTGATTCTTTCTTTCCTCCCTTCTTTCTTTCCTTCTTTCTTTCTTTCTAGAGGAGGAGGAGAAGGAGGAGGTGGATGGGAAACGAGATAAGGATGCTCACGCACCACATTGTCCTCCTCCTCCTCTGCCAAGTCATTCACTTTTGAGCACCCTGGGGGTTTTGCCAGGCGGGCAGCCTTGCTGACTTGGCAGAAGAGGAAGAGGACAACTCGCTAGGCAGGGGTCCTTGTCTCTTTCCCCCATTGCTGGGTGGGCAGCCTTGTGAGGAGGAGGAGGAGGGGGTAAGAGACAAGACAATCCACCCATCGCATTATCCTCTTTCTGCCAAGCCATTCATCTTTGAGCGGCAAGGCTGCCTGACCAGTAAAAAAACCCAGGCCACTCGAATGACACGGCAGAGGACAACATGGTGGGTGGGCTACCTTGTCTCTTTCCCCCTCCTCCTCCTCTGTCGAGTCGCTCACCTTTGAGTGGCCTGGGGGCTTTGCCAGGCAGGCAGCCTTGCAAGGACGAGGATCCCCGAATCCCAGGCTGCTTGCCAAAAGCGCGGTGGCCTCCTCCTCCTCCACTCCCATCCACACCCCAGTGAAGACCCTGGGCCCCTTATCTTAATGAGCCAAACCCCTGCCCTCTCTCGCTCTTTTGCTCTCTCACTCCCTGCTCTCTCTCTGCCCT
>NW_024838188.1:0-1187 GCF_019175285.1 Sceloporus undulatus
TAATCCATACGTCAAAATGGCGGCACCCTATACAGATGGGCACCGCCATTTTGACGTAGCAGACGCTCTGTGTCCGCATGTCCAAACCTGGAAGAGATGTCGCGAATGCGTGCTTTTGGCACTTGCGACGTCTCTTCCGGCTTTCCAGAAGGAGCGCGATTTTCGCGCTCCTTTTTTGCAGTGCGGAGGAGTCGTGCAGTTTGGCTACTGCAGCTCCTCCGCACTGCAACCGGCAGCGGCCTGAGACCGCCCCTTTTGGGTGGTCTGTAACGGGCCTATGAGACACATGGAATGAAATCAGAAAAGACCTAGAAAAATGGGGGAAATTACACTTATTGCTATTAGGAAAAATGTCACTGATCCAAATGAGTTTCCTTCCTGAAATACTGTTTCTGTTCCAAGAGATACCCATCATCCAGAATGAAAAACCCTTGAATCTATGGCAAAAGGAAACCTCAAAATTTATTTGGAATAAAAAAAGAGCCAGGATAAAACCAAAAATACTTTGTGATGACAAAAGTAAAGGAGGAATTTATTATGCTGCTTGTTGTTTAGTTTGGATTAGAAAATGGGTTCTGTTAGAGAATGAACAAATGTTATGTCTGGAGGGTGAGCATTTAGGATTTGGGTGGCATGGATATCTAATTTACGGCAAAGAGAAAGTTCGTAAAGAAAGCACAAATTATTTCGTAAGAAAGCTCTATTGAAGATCTGGAGAAAAACAAGTGTAGAATATGTCCAAAAATACCTTTATGGTGTTTGCCGCATGAGGCTCTTTCCGGGAGGAAAAGTATCCAGAAAACTAAATGGCTGAGATACAAGGATGTACTGAAAGAATAGCAAGGAAAACTAGAGATCAAAACACAAGAAGAACCTAAAGAATCTGGCCTAGATTGTCACTGGTATCTTTATAATCAAATGAGGGAGAGGTTTAAAATAGATGTGAAATTAGAAGGGATACAACATGAAACGTGGGAATTGTGGAAGCCATGCTCCATGTTCATTCCATGCCTGATGAGAGTGTTGGGTGCGAGACATTGGAGAAGCATCCAGCTGTGTTTCTCTAGCCAGAAGCCAAAGGAAGGCATTCTCCTCTGAGGGCCACTGGGGAGGTCAGGAGGTTTCAGCAGATGATGCGCTCATTTCACATCTAGCTACAGGGACATAGCCAGGGTCCTCTCCAATTC
>NW_024838189.1:0-1187 GCF_019175285.1 Sceloporus undulatus
CTTCATGGTTTCCAGACCCTTCACCATTTCAGGCTCCCTCCTTTGGACACATGGCTCCAGTTTCTCTGCATCTTTTTTGAATTGTTTTGCCCAGAACTGGACACAATATTTCAGGTGGGACCTGACCAGAGCAGAATAGAGTGGCACTATGACTTCCCTTGATCTAGACACTATACTTTTATTGATGCAGCCTAGATTGCATTGGCCTTTTTAGCTGCCGCATCACACTGTTGACCCATGTTCAATTTGTGGTCTACTTGGACTCCTAGATCCCTTTCACACGTAGAAGTCTTTCGTTCAGCGAGGTGTCCCCCATAATCCTATATCTGTGCATTTCATTTTTCTGCCCTAAGTGCAGTACTGTACCTTACATTTCTCCGTGTTGAATTTCATTTTGTTAGCTTTGGTCCAGCTTTCTGGTCTATTCAGGTCATTTTGAATTTTGATCCTGTCCTCTGGAGTATTAGCTACTCCTCCTAATTTGGTGTCAACTGCAAATTTAATAGTATGCCACCAATTCTGTCCTCCAAGTTATTGATAAATATGTTGAATAGCCCTGGGCCCAGGACAGAGCCCCACTGGACACCCCACTGGTCACTTCTCTCCAGGATAAAAAGGAGCCATTGTTGAGCATCCTTTGGGTTCGGCCGGTCAACCAGTGACAAATCCATGTAACGGTTACGTTGTCTAGCCCACATTTTACAAGCTTGTTTCGAAGAATGTTGTTGGGAACCCTGTCAAAGGCCTTACTGAAATCAAGATACCTGGTGCAGTGCCTCCCTCCTTGGGCTCCTGCTCCTGACTCTGGGGCCAAAGCCATGTGTGTATGCAGCCCTCTCACCTTCTCCTTCTGCCATGATCCAGTGACGCGGTTGCGCAGGTTGCTCAGCCGCCTCTTCACTTTGGGGGCTCCCCTCTCAGCTTTATCACTCTTCCCCGTCTCTTCACTCCTGTGGGAGGAAAGAAGGAAAGGGAAGGATTGGCCACGAAGGAGGAGGAGGAATGGTATTTGCTTTATAAAATGCATTATTCCCCACGCCTTTAGTACACAGTCCTGGTCTGGGCCGCACATGCCACCCACAAAAGTGACAGCAGAAGTAGCTAAAACCCATCTGTAAATAATAACCAATACAATGAATCAATAAATAAAGAAGTAGATAAAACCAAAGTGGTCAATAAGAGGGAGA
>NW_024838190.1:0-1187 GCF_019175285.1 Sceloporus undulatus
GTCCAATGTTCAAGCCACTAAGCTATGCCGGCTGTAAAAACTGCAGAGAAGAATAATACATGAATCAGTAAATCCTCCATTTTTAATTTTTGCCCTTTACACACACACACACCAGTATGTTTCAGATGCCCCTTTTTGCTGCTTCACTGGGTTCTGTTTATTAAAGCTATTATATAGGGTGAGGAGGCAGAATGCATACAGATTGACATCTTACACTACGCCTTATATCACACATATAAGCTACTAAGAAGTCATTTATTTAGTAATAATAGATTCAACAAACTTTTGCTAAACAAATTTAAGCAATTATAACTGTCATAGGTATATATAAAGAATGCTGATAAATAACTTTGTAACAGTGTTATCCAAGATGAAGGGAAAAAAATAGATATATAGCTTTAAAGGACGAGACAAGGTTAATATACGTGCATTACAAACCGCCCAAAACGGTGGGTCTTGCGCTGCTGCCGGTTGCAGCGTGGAGGAGCCCCAGCATCCAAACTGCATGGCTCCTCTGCACTTTGTGGCGCAGTTATGACGCCGAGGAGCCAATGGCACACTCGTGGCATCATATGCGCCATGCAATGTGCGGACGCAAAGCATCCGCTACATCACAATGGCGCCCCCCCCGTGTGGAATGGGTGTCACCATTTTGTACGGACTCGGTCCGTATTAGGGTTAGGGGTTTCCGGAAGGGACGCCCCTTTCTAACCCTAGTACGGACCAAGTCCGTACTTTATGCCCGTCTGTAACGGGTCATAGTTAGGAACTGGGATATATAGACAGCATTTTTTTTGTGAAGGGTTTATAGATGAAAAAATATACTAGACAATCTGAAAGGAGTGTGAGTATATTGAATGAGGGTAAAGGATATAAGTAAAGGGTCTTTATATTAAATTTTTGTTCAAAATATTGTTTGGAGGATAGGGGATCCAGGAGTACAATATTTAACAGTCCCAACTAAGATATAGTGAACTTAATCTTCTTAGGTTAATATATAGGATAATTATTAAAAGTTAGTAACTTAAAAATTATTAGTGGAAAACTTCATATATACTGTTTAGGAAGTCAAACAGTTGTAGGTTTATGTAACAGTTTGTGATAGGTTTGCTTTGTTGTTATATCTCTCTTTTACATATATTGAATAAAAATGTAAACAAAATAATAAAAAAAGAAAAGAAAAGAAT
>NW_024838191.1:0-1187 GCF_019175285.1 Sceloporus undulatus
AGTTGTTTATGAGGAAGATCACACAAGCTATGAAGGGCACAGTAGTTTGCTTTTGCTTCAGCCTCCTGAGAAGGGCAATATCCTGCCTCCTTCTTTCCTCTCCTCTCCCACTTTTGAGTTGATGGGGCGCAAACTGAATGGCACTCATGAATTGAAGTGAGCTGAGAAGGGGGAAAGTGGGAGGAGGAGAGAGCAACTGGGACATTTTTAAAAGCCCCTGAAAAAGTAGTTTGACAGAGGATTAACAGGACTGTCTCTGCTAAATTGGGAGAGTATGTTCTCCACTTGCTTTCATGAACTGGCCCAGCAGTGACACAGATGAAACTAATAGACAAGAACCTCAACTCACCAAAGAGTTCTTGTACCTCTGCATCCTCTTTCTCTTGGAGCCCATCTCCCTCCGCTTGGCCTCTGTGTCGGCCATCAGGTGGGCAGGGGTCCTGGTCGTCTTGCACTTGGGTCACTTCCAGCAAAAGGTGCCCCAAAGCTGTGTCCAAGGGGGCCGAGATGAAGTCCCTGAGAAAAGTGACCAGAGACTCAAAAATGCACGCAAATTCTCCTATAAAGAATCAATGCAAATAGATACAACTGGTTATAGAATAAAGAGACGAGAAGATCCTAATGATCAGGGTTATGCTCTTTCATGGCTCTTTGACATGAAAGAGAGCTCTTCCTAATGGATAAAAAACAATATAGTATTTGCAAATCAGACTGTGATCTAGAACAGGAAATAATGTTGAATAAAGATGCCTTATTAGCAAGACTTTATAATTGTATTCTTAAAATCTATACAGAAGAGGAAGTTATTAAAGAAAATATGATCAGATGACCTCAAAACTTTGGTTTTGCAATTGAATTAGACCATTGGGAATACACTTGGAAAAACAGATTGAACTATACTTGCAGCCAAAACATCAAAGAGAGGTATTGTAAAACATTTTTGATGGTATTTAACACCAGAGAGAATAAGAAAGATGTATAAGAATTGCAGAAATTCATGTTGGAAATGTGAAAAGGAGAAGGGCTTAATCTATCAAATGTTTTGGACTTGTGGGAAAGTGATACAACTTTGGAAGTTGATTTAATTTGAAATTAAGAAAGTTGTAAATGGACAGGTTGCTTACCTGTAACAGTATTTCTTCGAGTGGTCATCTGCAAATACATACAAATGGGTTTCACTGCGCCTG
>NW_024838192.1:0-1187 GCF_019175285.1 Sceloporus undulatus
TATCATAGAGTGTATAGCATCCCTGGGTTTGTTAGGTAATTGATTATATTTTGATTTGAGCTTTAAATGTATTTCAGCTGCAGTAGTAATAACCTTTTAATATCCTTATTACCTGTTGCCAATAGTGGGAAATTCCATAACTAGAATAATTTCTGTCATTCATGATAGTCCATGCCTTCCTATATGTGTCTGTGTACAATTCCCATCATGGTCAAAATGACCACTGCTATGCTTGTTGGGATTATTTGCAGTTAAAGACATCTGAGGGTAACAGGTTGAAGGCTCTTTTATGGTACATTGAAGTGGAGAGTATTTTTTTAATATGGAGTTTTTGGTTCAGTTTCCTTAAAGTAAGGTACAGTAAATCAAAACAGTCACATTAACATGTGTTCTTGTTTCAGAAGATAGTCTTAATCACAGCAGAGTGACTATAATCCTCACCTACCAATTAGGATTTCTCTGGTATGAAACCTTCATTGGCCATGATTTCATAACTTAATCAAACCACTTATTTAGGGCCCTATCACATTACACACAATTATAGGCCTGTTACAGACTGCCAAAATAAAGCTGGTTCGGGTCTCTTTGGAGGTATGCTGTTTAAATGATGCATGCATCCTAAGAATCCGGAAGCTGCACCAAAAGCTGCACTCCAGTGCTTAGGAATGGAGTGTGGCTTTGGCGCGACCTCTGGACTCTTAGGACCCATGCATCATTTAAATAGCATACCTCCAAAGAGACTCAAACCAGCTTTATTTTGGCAGTCTGTAACAGGCCATAGTGTTATAATTCCACTTTAACTGTTACGGCTGTATCCCAAGGAATCCTGGAATTTGTAGAAGGGTGAAACACTTGAGCTCTCCAGCTGAGAATTCTAAATACCTCTCCCTAACTGCAAATCCCAGGATTCCACAGTACAGAACCATGGCAAGTAAAGTGGAATCATAGCACTATTATTTTATAATATGAAAGGGCACTAAATCGTAGCTTCTCGTCCCTAATATCTGCAATACTGGGATGATCTGACCTAATTATAGGGTTGCTGAAAGGATTTTAGCATGTTACTGTTTATGAAATGCTTTGCACAAGAGAATATAAGTACTATGAGTTTTTAATCTGGTCATTGCACCACCCTCAGCTCTTCAGTAAACAGCTAGTTGCAGAAGTAAGACATTTCAGCCCAGGGT
>NW_024838193.1:0-1187 GCF_019175285.1 Sceloporus undulatus
CGGTACCGGACACGCCACCGCCTCAGCCCACCATGGACTTTGTCCACAGGACGGAAGACACTGTTCTTCACTCGTCGGAACACCGGTCGCCTTCACACTCTGGGACCGACAACGACGAGGATCGGCCCCGCAGACAGGAGATACCGGACCTGTTCTTAGATTCCCAGTCTGGCCGGTACTACTTATCAGTTTCGGAGGACAAGGCGGTGAAGGAGTTCACCAGGCTGAACCCCCATCTTACAAGCCACGGCACCTCGTCGAGACCGGTCCCGACCGTGTCCGTCTTCGAGAGATCTCCATCTCCACCTCGCAGGCGCTCACAGTCCTCGACGGACTTTATCCCAACCCGCCCGAGATCTCAAGTCAGAGTGACAGACCCCCTCTCCTCTGACTTGGACTCCGACGAAGACCCCTTGCTCCGGTCTGAAGCTCCTTCTGACGAGGATGTCCTCTCGGGGTCGGCCTCGCCCCAGAGGATGCACAATCCCGAGCCGTCTTCCCCGTCGGACGACGTCCGGTCCTTCACCGAACACGTCGTCAAGATGGCGAGAGCCCTTGACATCGAGTTCGCCTCTCCGGAAGACGACGCGGAAGACCCGGTAGAGCGTCGGGTGCACGGACGAGTGCCTACTCCGCCTTGCCTGCCTCTCCTTCCTTCGCTCCAGACCATCGTGAAGAGGTCCTGGGACTCTCCGGCCACCCTGTCGGCGCCCTCCCGCAAGGTTGAGTCGCTCTACAGAGTCGCCCCGGCGAGCTGTCCTTGGTTGGCCGACCACCCGAGGCCAAACTCTGCGATTGTGGAGGGAGCCCAACACAGTTTTGTCCCGAAGCAGGCGACCTCCCCTGTCGACCGGGAGGCGAAGAAGATAGATGGACTGGCCAAGAAGACCTACTCGGCATCGGCCCTCGGGGTCAAGGCTGCCAATTACACCGGCTGCATGGGGGCCTACATCCAGACCCTCATGGAACGGATCTCCCCCCTCGTCCCGGACGTCCCAGATCACATCCAGAGGCAGCTGGTGGAGATCAGGGACGAGGCTCATTCCATTGGGAGTTGGCTCATCACCACTTCCAGGAATATGGCGGACTGCTCGGGGAGGGCCATGTCAGCATCCATGGCACTTCGACGCCACGCCTGGTTGAGGGCCTCCGACCTCAACCCTACGGTCAGGGCGGCCATCGAGGAC
>NW_024838194.1:0-1187 GCF_019175285.1 Sceloporus undulatus
CCAAAAATTTTAGGCCAATTTCTCTCCTCAACGTAGACTACAAAATTTTCTCGCACATTTTAGCCAACAGACTTAAAAAATGTATGCAAGAATGGATAGATGAAGATCAGAGAGGGTTCTTACCGGGGAGAGTTATGGGAGATAATTTAAGGATAATTCTGGACATCTTAGAATACTATCAACAACACAGGGATAAAAAATTGGCAATTTTATTTGCGGATTTCGAGAAGGCCTTTGACACAGTAAATTGGAAAACCCTAGGTAGAATAATTGAGAAAATGAAACTGGGAAATAAATTTGAGACATGGATAAGGGAGATTTACAAAAATCAACAGGGAAGGATATGTGTAAATGGGCAAAACTCCCAAATTGTTCAAATCGAGAGAGGTACCCGTCAAGGGTGCCCTCTTTCCCCCTTACTATTTGTCTTAGTGATCGAGTTACTAATTAAATCTATTAAAGAAGATAAGAAAATTAAGGGTTTGAAAATTAAGAAACATAACTACAAAGTCAGGGCGTATGCAGATGACCTGGCAGTAATATTGGACGATCCAAATGTAAGTGCAGAATATTTGATAAAACGGATAAAGGAATTCGGAGACATAACGGGATGTAAATTAAATATAGAAAAATCTCTTTTCCTTACTAAAAATCTATCTAATTCAGAAGAAATGGAATTAACTAGCTTAACGGGAATAAATATTCAGAAATCAGTAAGATACTTAGGTATCCACTTGACTAATAAAAACATAAACTTATTCGAAAGAAAGTACAAAGTTCTTTGGGAAGAAATAAAGAAAACACTTCGCAGATGGAGCCGATTAAAATTATCATTCTTAGGAAAGATTTCAGCAATTAAAATGACAATATTACCTAAAATAATGTTCCTATATCAAATGATACCCATCTCAATTTCAAGAAAAACATTCACGAATTGGAATAGAGAAATATCGTCTTTTTTATGGGAAGGGAAGAAACCACGCACCCGACTTAAAATTTTACAAGACACAAAACAGAGAGGGGGATTAGGGATCCCAAATTTAGAACTTTATTACGATGCATGTTGCCTTACATGGATAAGGGAATGGATAACATTGAAAGATTGCAAATTATTAACACTTGAAGGTGAAGGCCTAAGATATGGATGGCATGCTTATCTTGCGTACGAAAAAGAAAGTGTGAATAAA
>NW_024838195.1:0-1187 GCF_019175285.1 Sceloporus undulatus
AAAAAGGCCAATGTGATCCTAGGCTATATCAATAGGAGTATAGTGTCAAGAACAAGGGAAGTAATAGTTCCACTCTATTCTGTTTTGGTCAGGGCTCACTTGCAATGATCTTGTGTCCAGATCTGGGCACCACAATTCAAACAGATGTTGAGAAACTGGAGCATGTCCAGAGGAAGGAAACCAAAATGGTGAATGGTCTGGAAACCATGCTCTCTGAGGCATGACTTAGGGAGCTGGGTACGTTTAGCTTGGAGAAGAGAAGGTTAAGAGTGGATATGACAGCCCTGTTCAAGTATTTGAAGAGATACTGAGTATGGAGCAAGCTTGCTTTCTGCTACTCCAGAGAAAAGGACACAGAACAATGGACGCAACTGTTAGGAAGGATCGAATCAGAGGAATTTAATTAGCTCAAATTTACAGGAGGCATGTCCTAACAACGCACGCAGCGGATTGGGTCCCTATGTGTATACCAGAGGTCATATAGTCCAACCCGAAGAAACAGAAACTGCAATGTCAATGAGTTGCAAATAAAATATAAACATTTATTAAAGCCACACAACCAAAAAGGGATCACACATGCACACGCACATTCAATGCTAAAGGAAGGGAGGGGAAGAGTTGGGGGTAAAGGAGAAAGGATAGAGGCACCATTGAAATATTTACCTTAGGAGTCTTCTCCAAGCGACAGATGAGAGGGATGTTGGTAAGCGAACACGGCAGCGGGGAACAGAAAGCAAGTGGCAACCACGATGGCTAGGAGCTAAGTTCCAGCGGGCTAAGCTAACAAGAGGCCCGAAAGAGACAGTGGGCTTTGGCTTGCCCAAGTGATTTTAGCAGGGCACAGTGCCCAAGAGAGCTCCGGAGCGATTGCTCGACAGAGTTGAGGTTTGGAACTGTAGCTCACAAAGCCCAAAGGAGGCTGGAATCTGGGCTTTATTTATACTGCGAAACGTATCCTCGGGCTATAGCTACCTCTGGAACAAAGGTCTTCATGGCTATCTATTGACTAAGACTAAAGTTAAACAATGGATACACAAAAGGGTCTGCCACTTCTTTGGGAGAAGACTACTATGTAGATGGCTGGGTACTTAATACCATCAATAGGTGAGGCAACTTCCTTTGTCCTCATTCAGGTTGCCTGCGACAATGGCAACTCCCAGAACTGGTTTTAAAGGTTTAAATCTACC
>NW_024838196.1:0-282 GCF_019175285.1 Sceloporus undulatus
TACTCATATTGATGCAGCCTAGAATCACATTGGCCTTTTTAGCTGCCGCATAACACTGTTGGCCCATGAGTAATATCTATGAAGGGAGGGAAAGGGGACACAGACCTGCTTTTTCTCTAATCTTTCTTTTCCAACCTGAGTTTGCTTAGCTCCATGGTTGATTCCAGAGGCCCTTTGTTACCCAAAATGCTGGAGTCTGGAAAGGACACTCCCAAGTGCTATGCTTTTAGGGGAATGTGGTACTTTGCTGAAAGCAGACATATAGTTTGTTTGGGGCAAGGG
>NW_024838196.1:382-1187 GCF_019175285.1 Sceloporus undulatus
GGAGCTGGTGAGTGTAGTGAGGTGTTTAGCAATGTAAACTGACAGACCGTCTGTCTGTAATTGGACTGACGTCGAAGAACAATCAGCCAGGGCAGATATTTATACTGTAATTGTTTCTTGGGGTCAGAAACCGAGTGTTCAAAAAGCTTTATATCATTTTAGAAAGATTCCTGGGGGAGAATGGTTTGAAACTAAATTAAATTCACTGGGTGCTTGGTGGAAATATCTCAGACAAAAAGGATTAGCACACTGTCACTCAGTCCTTCTTGGCTCTGAATTGCTGTTGCGTTCACAAGCCAATATACAGCGCAATCTGAGGGTGGCAGTCCCAGATGCAGCTCAAGAATAACACAGCAGAGTATGGAAACAAATATCCAGGTATAGATATTGGCAATACACTGGCCACTTTTCACTTAAAAATAAATCAGAAACACAATTCGTTTCATTTAAATCCTTGGAGCTTCTCTATCTTGAGTTGCAAAATAATACAAATATTTGCAAGCTCTCCTCTCTGCCTTCCATCAACTTCACCATCTCTTCCTCACACAACTACAATACACAACAATCCGCATGTGAGCTGTATACTGTATTGATTGTGACTCATCTCCTGGAGCCAAACAGCATAAAGCATCCTCTGCAGTTTGCTTGCATCATGCCTTGGGCTCTGACTCAAGACTCTATGGCAGTCTCACAGGATATGATGCCACCTGTCAATCAAAGTATTTTTGCACATGGTTAATGGAATATTTTTTCAACAGTCCTTTGACAATCTGCTTCCACTGATTCCCTCATCAAAGTTCCCTCA
>NW_024838197.1:0-1187 GCF_019175285.1 Sceloporus undulatus
AGTTCTTCCTAATGCCTGCTTAGTTTTGTATGTGTAACTAGTTATATGTGTTAAGTAATGTTCCCTGGCCCACCACCCACCCACCCACCTTAACAGACAGCAGCTGGATCAGATTCCAGCCCCTTTGTACCAGGGAGTGAAGCTGTGACAATCAGAAGCAGGATCCTTCTTGCAAGTCATTGCCTCAGCCTCACTTGATAGTGGGAATGGGTTGCTGGCTGTTACAGTAGACTGGGAGGAGGCATTGATATTTTATTGTAACACTACATAGGGACTGTACAAACAGCCCCTTTTTCAGCCAGAGGGCTGTGGCAACTGCATGCTGCAGCACCGATCTGGCCTTTCCAGGGCATGAAAAAGCCGCAAAAACAGCTCCTATTCGCACCCTGGAAAGGGCACGATAGCCATGGCGCCACAGCTATACGGTGTTCCTTTGGTGCTGTGTTATGTGTATGTATTGCTGGAGGAGTGCCATGATGCTGTGTACCATGTGGTGCGGAGCTCAGCGTCATGGCATCCTGGGGGCAGAGCTGGGACATGTATTGTGTGGACGCTATGCCCTGACTCTGCCCCCAGGCCAGCCCAAAGTATCAGTCTTCACAGCGCCATAGTCTTCCTGCACACAGAGTAGCTACAGATCTGGAACTGCAATATAGCATGTACAGTGCAATGCAGATTTACAGCACTTTATAAATAAAGTTCAACAATGACAACAACAACAACACTGAATGCTGGGCACTTTTTCTTTTTTTACTGGAATGGCATGCTTTCAGGAATGATTGTTGGTGCTTAAGGTATCCATGCTTAGTGACATCGCCACAAGCTTCCTCTTGTATCATCACCATTGTAGCATACGCAGGGTCTGCCTCCTCTGACATCATAAGCTTGTGGCCCTTAAATTGTAAAGCCTAGGATAGTCATGGCTTGGAGATCCAAGTCATTAGGGCATGGGAAGACATACTGCAGGCTTACAATCATCATCATCATCATCATCATCATCATCATCATCATCATCATCATCGCCACTGTCGTCATCATCATATAGCATCCTATTACCGGGTAGGTATTTACATCATTGAATGAGAGCCTCTAGGGCCAGATGAACTACATCCAAGGGTATTAAAAGGACTGGCAGACTAAGGACCTTATTGCACACACATTCTGGGGACGGAAGGAGGACGCTCGTG
>NW_024838198.1:0-1187 GCF_019175285.1 Sceloporus undulatus
TGAGGCTGGACGAAGGGCATACCTATGCACACGTTTTGGGAGTCTAGTCACCATAGGAGGGAGGAAGTCACGGCCCTCGGTATAGTGAGCCACCTGTTTGGTGAGTCTGTCAATGGGTTGAAAACGGAGAGGAACCATGCCTGAAGAGGCCTGAGGCGCAGCCGTGCCCATGGGGTGACGAATGTCGTGGAGGCCATGTGTTCCAAGGCGACCTGTATGTCCCTGGCTTTGAGTCTCCTGCGTGAGTGGACGGCTGACAGGGCCTGAAAGCGGTCCTGAGGAAGGTAGGCCATAGACTCTTCGGAGTCGAGAACGGAGCCGATGAAACGGACCTGCTTGGATGGGGTCAAGTGGGACTTCTCCAGGTTGACCACCAGTCCCAACTCCGACAAGAGATTTAGTGTAAAATGAATTGCGTCCTGGAGCTCCGGTCTTGACGGGGCTGTCAGCAGCCAGTCGTCGAGGTAAGGAAAAACGCTGAATCCCTTCTGATGGAGGTAGGCTACTACTGGGGCCATGCACTTCGTGAACACTCGCGGAGCCGTGGCCAAGCCGAATGGGAGCACATTGTAGTGGTAGGCGACGGAGCCGATGGCGAAGGCGAGGAACCTGCGATGGGATTCTCTTATCCCGACGTGGAAATAAGCATCCTTCAGGTCCACCGTCGCGAACCAGAGGTCCTGCTGGAGCAGAGGCAAAATGGAAGCCAGCGTTACCATGCGAAAACATCTATATCTTAGAAAAGAGTTCAGTTCTCTTAAATCCAGTATGGGTCTGATTCCTCCATCTGGCTTTGGAACCGTGAAATATCTGCAGAAAAAGGCTTTGGGCCACAAATCCGGAGACAAGGGGGAGATGGCCCCTTTTTGAAGGAGGGAGCTCACTTCGTCGAGAAGGGTGCCCGAGGGGGCAGTAGAAATAAAAGCTCCAGTGGGCGGGAGCTCTTCGAACTCGAGGGTATAGCCCCTTCGGATGATGTTTAAGACCCAGGAGTCGGAGGAGATGGAGGCCCATGTGGTGGCAAAGGGCCTCAGGATGTCAAGGAAAAACAAATTAGAGGAGGCGAAGTGTGCTAGGGATCTTCATGCCCTTTTCTTCCCCTGGTCGGGCTCCTGACGGCGGTTCTTTCGGTACCGAGACTGGTTGCGACGGCCCGAGGAAGAGGACTGCTGAGGGGGGTAGCCCTG
>NW_024838199.1:0-1187 GCF_019175285.1 Sceloporus undulatus
CAGAATTGGGGAAATGAGAGCATGTTTGAAGTCCGAAGGGAAGGAGCCTGTAGAGAGAGAGAGATTGAAGATATGGAGAAGCGAGGGCAGAAAGGAGGGAGCTATAGAGATTAGAAGATGAGTAAGAATTGGATCAAGAGAACAGGTTGCAGGTTTGGAAGAGTTCAGAAGTGTAGAGAGTTGATCCAAAGAAGCAGGAGGAAACACAGAAAATTTGTTAGGCGAGGGTGATAGAAGATTAAGAGCAGAAGAAGAATCGGGGGGGGGGGACTATCTCAGAGTGAATAGTGGAAATCTTAGAGATGAAATCATTAGCAAAGTCATTAGGAGAGAATGATGAAGAGACAGGAGGAGAAAGAGTTTTAAGCAAAGTGTTGAAGGTGGAGAACAAACGCTGCGGGCGCCTCTCATTGGCGGAGATCAATGATTTGTGATAATTCTGTTTTGCCATAGAGAGGGTGCGTGAGAAGGAAGAAAGAACAAATTTGAAATGGATAAAATCAGCCCACTCTTTGGAGTTTCTCCAAAGACGTTCGGCTGCTCTAGAGCAGGACCGGAGAAACTTAATGTTGGGGTAAGCCAGGGCTGAGGTCTAGTCTTAGATGAAGAAGTGCATACAGAGACACGGCAAAATGGTCAAGAGTTGAGGAAAGAGTGGAGGTAAATAAAGACATAGCTGAATCAGCAGAATCCCTGAGATTTAGGGAAGAGAGAGATGAAACCAGGGTCAGACCAAGATGGTTAGAGTCGACAGATTGAAGATCACGAAAATGGCGGTGAATAGTATGGCGAGGAGGAGGAGTATAAGAGCAAAGGAGATTAAATGATGATCAGATAGTGGAAAGTCAAGTGCCAGGTAGTCAGAAATGGCACAGTTTGCAGCAAGAACTAGGTGAAGACAGTGGCCAAGAGAATGAGTTGAAGAGTTGGAATGTGGTTGGAGGCCAAAAGAAGCTAGCAGAGAGTTAAAGTGAGATGTTGTAGGGTTATTGGAATCATCAACATGGATACTGAAGTCACCTAGGATCAGAGTGGAGACTGAATCTGAAAGAAAGAATGTCAGCCATGATTCAAAGTCTGAGAGGAACTGGGTGGCAGAACCAGGAGGGCGATAGATAACTGCAACATGGAGCTGTAGAAGAGAAAAGAGTCTAATAGGATGAAACTCAAAAGAAGAGAAATGATAG
>NW_024838200.1:0-1187 GCF_019175285.1 Sceloporus undulatus
CAACACAAATTAGAAGAACCTTTATACATCTTAGAAATTATTTCATATCATGGGGTACCTTGTCAAAGGCCTTACTGAAAATGAGATAGCTATATCTACAGCTTTCCCTGGGTAGACAAAGGGAATACTGTAGATATAGCCTATCTCAATTTCAGTAAGGCCTTTGACAAGGTCTCCCATGATATTCTTGCAGACAAGCTGGTAAAATGTGGGTTAGAGTGACAATGTGACTGTTAGGTGGATTTGTAATTGGTTGACTGGCTGAACCCAAAGGGTGCTCAACAATGGCTCCTTTTCATCCTGGAGAGAAGTGACCAGTGGGGTCCCACCGGGTTCTGTCCTGGGCCCAGTGCTATTCAACTTCTTTATCAATGTCTTGGTTGAAAGACTAGAGGGTATGCTTATCAAATTGGCAGATGACAGCAAATTTGGGGGAGTAGCAAATACCCAGAGGACAAGATCAAAATTCAAGATGACCTTAATGGATTAGAAAGGAGTACCAGCTGCATAGTGCCATTTCAAACCCCCCCCCAAAAAAAAAACCCTGGAAGGAAAATATTCTAAAATACTAGGCTCACATTAATGAATCGCCTAAACATGCACACACATAGGCTTGCCATATCCCGCCTGGGGGTGGCACTTTCCCGGTTTGGGGCGGGTCCGCATGGTCCCACCCCGGTTTGGCCCCACCCCCGGGATGCCCCCCCAGCGAGGCCCTGGAGGCGGCTCCGTGGCAGCGGAGCCCTCCAAGGCTTCTCTGGGGCTTGGGAGACACTGTCTTGCCTTGGGCAAAAACGGAGCCCAGTCGGGGGGGGGGGGGGAAGCCTCCCTGAGGGGAGAATTCCTTCTCCGCCTGGGCTCCGTCCTTGCTGAGAATGGAGCCCAGGTGGAGAAGGAACCCTCCCCTCAGTGAGGCTCTTTTTCAAATGTAGTCCAAAAAAGTCCTACATTTGAAAATTTTGTCCTACATTTGTCCCGGTTTGGAGGTCCTGACTAATGGCAACCTTACACACACATGGTGTGGGGAAAAGGGAGAGAGAGAAATGATGATGAGGGAAAGCTACATTTAAAAACATAACTATAATAATAATAATTTGTTTTATTTATATACCGCTATTCCAAAGATCATAGCGGTAAACAGCAAGTAAGCTAATTTGCCCCCAACAGTCTGGGTACTCATTTTAGCT
>NW_024838201.1:0-1187 GCF_019175285.1 Sceloporus undulatus
ATATATATATATATATATATATATATATATTAAAAGCAGTAACAGATTCTAGTTAGTATGTACTGATGGAGGATGATAACCATTGTTATTTCCAGTAACATAAGGCATGAAAGTCTGCCATATTTCATACAAGAGTTATGAGTATGGTTATCTTTTGCTTCCTCAATCTGTACTATCAATGTTTCCATAAGATCAATTTTACATCCTAATAAGCCCCAATCATGGACATCTTTAGGTCTTTCTGTTGTTAGCCGCTTTGATTGTTTTATCACAGAAAAGTGGGATAAAAATAAAAGTTTTATTTATATTTTATTTATTTAAGTGAATCTATTGGAATCCGGTGCTCAACATACCCTGCCGAGCATAATGAAAACCTATGTGAGAAACACTGATCTTGATGAAATTGTTCAGGAGGTGGGTGGCCCCACTTGAAAAATTTCAAGCAGGAGTAGAGAAACAACAATCCTGCACTGTTATTTCTACTAGAAGTAGCATTGTTTGTAGATACAGAGAAACAGCAAACTTGCGGTGATCACTGGGATTTGGGGTGAATGCTTTCAACTGTTCCCACTTAGCATCCCTTTAGTTTCAACAGACAGAGTGGGGAGGAACTTTTGTCTCCCTGTGTGTGTTTATGTTTCTAAAACTCAGTTTTGTGTCTTTGCATTTAAATTTATTGACTATCTTCTGTTTCATTTTTTAAGATCCTTGAACAAAGGATTACATCCTAAAATGTGCTTGGATGATTAGATGTATTTCCCCGATTGCTTATAAACTCACAATTTCGTGTCCCCCCAACTTGTCAGGTAATTATTCTCTCTGTGTGTGTGCCTTCAAGTCACCTGTTGGCTACCCTATGGATTTCATAGGGTTTGCTTAGGCAATAAACACTCAGAGGTGGCTATGACAGTTTCTTCCTCCGAAATATAGCCTACAGTATTCATTGTCAGTTTCTTTTTCAAATATTAAGCCGGGCTGACCCTGCTTAGCTTTCAAGATTGGATGGGATCTGGTGCCTTTGGGGTATTGTAAATGTGTATAGAATTAGGAAGCTTCAGTTTTCGTGATGTACGTCATTCCCATTCTGTCTATTTACATCATCAGGCTGATTGCTTGTTTTGATTTTTCTATGTTTTCTATGCCCATTGTCTTAATTTATAACTGAGAAGCATCTCAACAGAATGGGT
>NW_024838202.1:0-1187 GCF_019175285.1 Sceloporus undulatus
AAAATGGTGGTGGGGATTTACCTTTAGTATATGATAGTGTTTGGTTTTTTGTTTTGTCCTTGATTATATATGTCTGGTGTTCCATCCTTTGGCAAAAAGGGAGTTATAAATAAATGTTGTTGTTATCTCTATATACAGATTTTATTGGGGGGGGGGGGAGAATATTAGTGGCCATTGCATTATCAAATTGTCTGTGCTAGGGCCATTCATATTCCAATCACCTTCAATGTGCATAAGTAGTAGACAAGTTTCCCTCTTGCATATGGAAGAGGTCTTCTCCTAATTAAAAACTCTGATTTTACACCTCATGCTGCCGCAGTGTTTCCCACCACAAAGCCCTCTAGAGAAGTTGGATTAGTACTGCCACCATCCCAAGGCAGCTGAAGATGATGGGGCTACAGATAATGAGTGTTTTAGACAAGACATCTGAGGATACAAGGTTACAGAGGCTGTTCTAGAGTATTTCCATGGAAAATATGAACTGGCTTTGGTCCTGCATAACTCTGTAACATCTACAGTTGTAACATCAAATAATATAGTTGACTACCTGGAAGTATGGATGAGCAATTCTATCTCTCACATTCAGTTTTTAAAAGAAAGATTGCATAATTCTTCCATCCTTTTTATGAAAAAAAACCCCTCAAATTGTGGAAAGTCCTTTTAAAAAGGAGGTCAAGAAGCTCATAACACCGATATTATGTGTCTAGCTATCCTGTACAGTGAATAACAGTTTAATACTGTTGCATTGCTCTATTGGAATCCTGGGGTTTTTAGTTTGGTGAGGTAACTTAGGCGGGTTATAGACCGCCCATTTGGGGAGGTCTGCACCCGCCCCTTTCCCCGGTGTATCAGGGCCTCAGTGTGTAGAGTGGCAGCCACTGAAGCCCCGATCCGCTGCTTTTCAGGCTGCAAAATGCCGCTTCCCCGCATCCTGAAAAGGGGTGTCCCTGGGGCTTCAAGCCCCAAGGACACCCCGCGGCGGCGGGGAGAAGGAGAAAGGGGCCGCTTGGCCCCTTTCTCTTTTAGTCCGCTGGGCACAGCCGTCTGAAGGCTGCGCCCAGCAGACTAAACCAGGAAGGAGCTCCGAAACGGAGCTCCTTCCTGCTCCGTGTTCAGGGCACACTAAGCGCCCTGGAGTGGAGCAAGGACATCACGTCCGCGCCACCCCGTCTAGAGGCGGCGCGGCC
>NW_024838203.1:0-1187 GCF_019175285.1 Sceloporus undulatus
TAATAATAATAATAATAATAATAATAATAATAATAATAATAATGCCTCTGCCCTTGATTGAGTCATGTCACTGGCGTGATTTTCATGTCTGACATAATTTAATATGCTGAAGTTAAAAATATATCCATCCAACAGGTTTTCAAACAAATCAACTTAAGAAGCATAAATAAACTGACTACTTCTGACATCAGAAGTAGTCAGTTTATTTATACTGTCCTCGCTGCATTTTTTATTGTGTTTTTAACAGATGTTTTAATTGTAACTTGTTTAATCCTGTTTTAAAGGGGGGGGATTTGGGATATAAATTTGTAAATGTCGATTTTAACATGTTGTAAGCCGCTTTGATTGTCCTGTCACAGAAAAGCGGGATATAAATAAAAGTTTTATTTTATTTATTATTTATTATTTTATTTTAGATTGGTGAGGTTGTGGTACATTTATTATTATTAAATATAAGAAAGAATTCAGTTCTTATTAATGTATTATAAATTGTTTAAGATACTGAATATATTTGTCTTGCCTGACCCTTATGTAGAGAAGCTGATAAAAAAAAAATCTAAGTTCCACCTACCTATTTTTATATACAAAAGGGAAAAACTATCTATTCAAAGCATTAACCACATAGACACACAGTTAAATACTTTAGCCTAGTCAGAGGAATTTGTCTATCAGCACAACATGCTGTTTGGGCATAAATGAGAATTAATGATTTGTTTTCCCCACTACACAATAAAAATGTTTCTGTAGTCCTGCTGTTTCTCTTGCTCATTAGCCTAGAGTTTATTCCAAATGGGTAAAAGCAGATCTGTTTTCCCTCCTGCTTTGTTAAGCATAGTTGACAGCAGAATGCTTACATGTGGTACTTCCCTACAAAGTATAAGCACATAATAAAATATATAGTAAAGCTAGACACATACACAGGGAGGATTCTCTTCAAATTGTTTTTTTGGTGATACTGAAGGAGTGAATTTCCACCTAACGTTCTGATACTAATTAGCAAAGTCAAAGAGGAGTTGCTGCCAAGATATGAAAAGAAGAAGCCATATCAAAAGAAGAAATGGAAATACACGGAGGTGATCATTTTCTTTTGAGGATATCAGAAAATATGAAGTTGTTGAGCTCTTTCTGGTTAGCTTATTATTATTATTATTATTATTATTATTATTATTATTATTATTATTATTATT
>NW_024838204.1:0-1187 GCF_019175285.1 Sceloporus undulatus
GGGGGGGGGAAGACCCCAAACCAAAGTGATCATGGTTATGTTTGTGTGTGTTTAGGGGGGGGGGATCCTGAACGAAAGTGGGAATGGTTGCGTGTGGTGTGTGTGTCTGTGGGACCCCTGAATCAAAGTGGCCGCAGTTGTGTGTGTGTGGGGAACCTCCAGCGGAAAGTAGCAATGGTTGTGTGGTGTGTCTTTGCGTATGTGTGTGTGTGGGAGAGGGGAGGACCCTGCTGTGTTTGTGTGTGTGTGGGACCCCTGAACCAAAGTGGCAATGGTTGTGTTTGTGAGGGGGGGACCCCAGAGGAAAGTGGCAATGGTTGTGTGTGTGTGAGACCCCCGAGGGAAACACTGCGACTGAGGGGGCGTCGGTGGGAGTGTGAGTCGGGCGGGGGTCGCCTGGGCCTCTGCGGGGCGTTCCTCCTCTCCCCATCCCGGCCTCGGGGTGTCGGTTTGCAGCGGGAGGAGCTCCTCCTTCCCTCTCTCCTTCCTTCCCTTCTCCTCCTCCTTCGCCCCTGGCTCCCATTTCCGACCCTCCTCCCCGGGTGGGCCGAGCAGGGACCCAGCCTCCCTCAGACGACGACGGCGACGAGGAGGAGGAGGAGGAGGCCACTTTCCTTTGGGCCGAAGTCTCCCCTTCTCCTCGGCTCGCCATATTCCCTTCCTTCCTTCCTTCTTCCTCGAGGAGCCCTCTGCCGGGGAAACTTTTCTCCTTCCTCGGCCGGGACGGGGCTCCTCAGGCAGGCGGCGGGGGCGGCCTCGACGACGGGACCCCGCCGGGCCCACTCCGTCGTCATGCCCCAGATGCCCCCCCGCGGGACCCGGAGGCACCGAAGGCGGAGGAGGAGAAGGCGACGGCGGCGGAGGAGGAGGAGGAGACGACCTGGGCGCCCCCGACGAGCTGATCCCGTTCCAGGACGAAGGCGAGGAGGAGGCGGAGAAGGGCGCCGGCGGACGGGGCTCGGCTCACGGGGACCTCGACGAGCTCAAGTCCTCCCTCGTCCACGAGTCCGAGAACCGCCCCGCCGCCGGCAGCGCCTCCGGGTCGGACTCCGAGGTAGAAAGGGAGGGAAGGAGGAAGAGGCCTCAGCGGACAGACTGCGGAAATAATAACCCGGGTTGGTCCCGCTTTAACTCTATCCGGCTCTTTGCTATGGAATTCTGGGAGTTGGAGTTTGTTGTGGGGCCCA
>NW_024838205.1:0-1187 GCF_019175285.1 Sceloporus undulatus
CTGCTTCGGGTCTCTTTGGAGGTATGCTGTTTAAATGATGCATGGGTCTTAAGAGTCCGGAGGTCGCGCCAAAGCCACACTCCATTCCTAAGCACTAGAATGCAGCTTTGGTGCAGCTTCTGGATTCTTAGGGTGCATGCATCATTTAAACAGCATACCTCCAAAGAGACCCGAAGCAGCTTTATTTTGGCAGTCTGTAACAGGCCTTGATTTCTATCCTTAGGGTTCTGTTTCCATCCCTAAATTTACACAATATTGTTGAACCTATGGGGTTTTCCCCTTCTTTCTTCTCTACACACTTAAGCATAGGCTGAATGACTCTCGTGCTGTAATAATTTGATTAGTGTTTAAGGACCTACAAGATTTTGTCATCTCTTCAAGGGTTTTATACCAGAATAAAGTGTATTTTCATGCTTGACTAGAAAGGATATCTCAGCAAAGTGAGATACCGTGCTGAGAAAAAAGATCAGCCACCATAAGAATTATTATTATTATTATTATTATTATTATTATTATTATTATTATTATTAGGTAATTCAAGACTTTTTGTGAAAATTTTGTGAAAACTTGGCGCTTTTTGCACAAAAGATTGTTTTTAACCATATGGTGTATTTTGTTCAGAAATCATTATTGTTTGGGCAAGACAAGTTTTTTTTGGCAAAATATCCTGAATTATGAAAAATGGTCAAATCTACTAAGCAAAGCACAGTCTTGCCCAGTAGTGAGAAAAAGGAATTCTATTCATTGTTACATACAAAAAATGAATATGTGAATATTCATCAAAAGCACAGTTGCCCCTCCAAGTCTGCAGACTTGAAGTCAGAGGACTTGAAAATCCACGGAGGGGCCACCGCCATTAACATCAATGGGGCACGCACCTGTGACACACACCCCACATGCACACGCCCCATTCAAGCCTATGGGACATGAATATACTCAAGTTTTGGAACTCATGGGGGGAGGGTCTAGAACAGATCCCTTGTGAGTTCCAAGGGCCAACAGTATATTGGATTATACAGATTGAGTCTTGCTTATCCAAAATACTTGGGACCAGAAGTATTTTGGGATTTTTTATTTTTATTTATTCATTTTGGATTTTGGAATATTTGCATATGCATAATGAGAGACATCTTGGAGATGGGACCCAAGTCTAAACATGAAATCCATGTATGTTTCATATACATGTT
>NW_024838206.1:0-1187 GCF_019175285.1 Sceloporus undulatus
CCCTTAAATTAAAAGAGAAGAGAAATAGAAACCAAATTTTAAAAATCAAGAAAGATGGGGAAATATGACCAAGACAAGAGGATATTAAACAAACCTTCTTTGAATACTTCAAAAACTTATATGGAAGTGAAAATCTCAAGGTGGAAAACTTAGTCGATTGGTGTAACATAGAAGAAATAGTGAAACTAGACAAAGGGCAAAGAAATTTCTTAGAGCCAGATATAACTATTGATGAAATGTTAGAAGCAATAGAGGAAGGAAAGCCCATAAAACCCCAGATGGTTTTCCGTTATATTTGTATAAAGCATTTAAAGAAGAGTTATGTAACCCCTTTTACCAAGTTTTCAAAGAAGCTCTTACTGGTAAAATACCAGATACATGGAAAGAAGCGAATGTTCCCTTAATTTTGAAAGAAAGCAAAGCAGATGATGACCCCGCTAATTATAGGCCTCTCTCGTTATTAAACTCCGACTACAAAATATACACAGCAATTTTGGCTAAAAGATTTTAAAAGTTCTGAAGTGAAATTATTGATGTGGATCAGAAAGGTGTTTTCCCTGGAAGACAACTAAAAGAGAAAACGCGGCATGCCTTGAATATTTTGGAGGACTATCATAGACATAATGGCAAGCAGCCAGGTTTATTTCTTTTAGACTTACAAAAAGCATCCGATTCTGTAAATTGGAACAAAATGTTTAAAATCTTAGAGGCGGTGAATATAGGAGATAATTTTTGTAGACGGATAGAGATTGTATTCGGATCAAAAGGCTAATATTTTAAGAAACGGAGAGAAAAACTCCTCCTTTCCAATTAAAAAGGGAACGCGTCAAGGATACCCCTTATCTCCCCTTCTCTTCTTAGTTGTGATTGAGATATTAATTAGGAAGGTAAAATTGGATATTGATTTGAAGGGAGTAACAATTAAAACACATACATATGAAATAAAAGCCTATGCGGATGATTTGTTTATAAATCTAGAGGAGCCCTTAGATAATGCAGATAAGCTTTTCAAGGCTCTAAGAAACATTGGAGACTTTAGTGGTTTCAGAGTGAATTTACCAAAATCCGTGATTTTAACGAAAATTATGAATAAAGAACAAATGTCCAAAGTAACCGGATTCAATGGAATTGAAGTTAAAGGGAAAATTAGATATTTAGGATTAATTATTTCAAATAAAACAAATGAA
>NW_024838207.1:0-751 GCF_019175285.1 Sceloporus undulatus
TAGCGGCTTTCCAGCGCTAACGGAAAGCCTTTTCGGGTTGCGAAATGCATCGGGTTACGAACGGGGCGGCGGAACGAATTAATTTCGTAACCCGAGGTAGCACTGTATCGCTCCCAAGCGCCCTCTCAGGCCCGCTTCCAAGCGTAAGCCCTGGTATACGGAAGATCTCCGGGCAAGGAAGCAGGAACTGCGACGGCTAGAGTACCGTTGGCGGAAACACCTTTGCTTAGACGACAAGACTCTCCTAGACCAACTGTTAGAGGACTATGGAGAGGCGATATGAGCAGCTAAGAATTCGTTCTATGGTGCTCGTATTGCGTCCGCGGAGTCGCGTCCAGCAGAGTTGTTCAGGGTGGTCAGGGAGCTGACTCAGCTCCCTCCCGCCCCGAACCAGATCCTTGAAAGTTCTAAGGCCTGCTGTGACCAATTTAATAACTTCTTCATGGATAAAACCTCTCGGATAAGCAAAGGTCTTAACGCCGACATTCTAGCAGAACCTAGGGTAGAGGCGTCCAGAGCCTCCATGGACTCTATTAAACTGGATCGGTTTGAGTTGGTAAGTACCGATGATGTGGATAAGATCCTCGGAAGTGTTCGGAAGACAACTTGCTCTCTCGATCCCTGTCCCTCATGGTTAGTGGCCCAGGGGGGACTGGCGGTAACTTTACTGTTATGCCGGATTATTAATACATCCTTGAGGGAAGGGCAATTTCCATCTGAATTAAAATTGGCCATCGTAAAACCTTTATTA
>NW_024838207.1:851-1187 GCF_019175285.1 Sceloporus undulatus
TAGCGGCTTTCCAGCGCTAACGGAAAGCCTTTTCGGGTTGCGAAATGCATCGGGTTACGAACGGGGCGGCGGAACGAATTAATTTCGTAACCCGAGGTAGCACTGTATCGCTCCCAAGCGCCCTCTCAGGCCCGCTTCCAAGCGTAAGCCCTGGTATACGGAAGATCTCCGGGCAAGGAAGCAGGAACTGCGACGGCTAGAGTACCGTTGGCGGAAACACCTTTGCTTAGACGACAAGACTCTCCTAGACCAACTGTTAGAGGACTATGGAGAGGCGATATGAGCAGCTAAGAATTCGTTCTATGGTGCTCGTATTGCGTCCGCGGAGTCGCGTCC
>NW_024838208.1:0-1187 GCF_019175285.1 Sceloporus undulatus
CATGTTTATGTTTTAACATGGCTTAAAGCACAGTTTTGTGTGTATTCAGTTAGGTGTATAGTCAGTGAAGCTTACCCTAAGGCAGTGCTTCTCAATTATTTTCTGTCATGCCCCCCCCTAGGAAGAAGAAAACATTTCGTGCGCCCCATGCGACTGTAAATAGTATCATTTGTTTATAAAATTGTTATAAGTACACCTCTGCATAACAGAGCCTTGTGCCCCCCCTTTACAGAGCCTCGCGCCCCCCCTGGGGGGCCCGCCCCACTATTTGAGGAAGGCTGCCCTAAGGAAAGTATGCTTAGGATTGCTATCTTTACTGATTTTGCATTGTGCACTTCTTTCAGTTTATAAGTAAATGGGCCTGCTGGCATAGTTTTCAAATATAACATCAGATATGACAGAATACGCAGGAATTAAGCATGCTTACAATTACAGCTTGCTGTTTTGGCTCAGCAGCTTTCCCTAGCAAAGAGACAAGCTGTTGTTCTGTATATTGGCTTGTTTCTTCATTGGAAAGAACTACTTCCAGGGACCATGTATTGAGGATAAAATCTGGCTTCTTGACCATCTTTGAAAGAAAAGAAAAAAACAGCAAGCATTTAGCCATGATGGCTGTGCCAATACACTTGCCAGTGTTTAAATACTGCTAATGAGTTGTATTATTGGTGTCAAGTGTGTCATTCTGCCAGCATGTTTTACCATTTGCAGAAGTCCATTTTCATCAATTATCTAATCCAGTACTTTGATTCTGTTTATGCAAGGTATTGCCTCACTCATTAAAGATGATTCAACAAGGTGTTGCTTGTGCAGAACAAGACTAGTACCTGCATTTTTCCCACTAGCCCAGTGATGGCTAGAATTAGTGTTTCAGAAACATGAAAAATATTTGAATTCACAATGGTTTTGAAGGTTACAGCTTCAACACCATGTTTATCTTCTGGAAGAAGGTCACACACAGAAGTAGGGAAACCAGGGAACATTCTGTAAGCTTACAGCTACAGAATCGATTTCAATCTCTCTCTGCTATCAAGGATGATGAGGAACAGCAGCAGGGACAGACTTCAGGGACAGAGCAGGGGACCCAGAGAGCTCCACCAAAGGGAATGGCTGCTGCTAAGCCTTGGAGGAGGCGTGTAGTGGTCATCGGGGACTCTTTGCTGAGAGGCACTGAACCAGTGGTTTGTGGG
>NW_024838209.1:0-1187 GCF_019175285.1 Sceloporus undulatus
CATTTGTATATTATACCATGTCTATTTAGAAGAGAGGTTAAGAATTTGTATTCTTCTCTTTTCCTCAAAATCCGCTTAGGCACATCTTTAAATATCCTAATCTCATCTTCTTCATATATCAAAGCCTTTCTATAGCTCATTTCTAAAATTTGATCTCTTACTCTTTTACGTAAAAAATAAATCACGATATCTCTCGGCCATCCTTTTTCTCTCGCCACTGTAGAGTTAAGTCTAAACATCTTATTAACGTCATTTATCAGTTCTTGTTCCGCAATATCTGCAAACTTGGCTAGTGCTGGGAGCAAGCTTTCATATAAATTTTCTTCTGTTTTTTCTTTAACTCCTCTAATTTTTAAACAATTTTCTCTAATTTTATAATCTTCCAAAGCCTTTTCATCTAGCCTTTTCTCAAGTTCAGTTTTATCTTTTTCTTTTATCTTTTCTACTTCCTCTTCCAAATTATCAGTCCTTTCTTCTAGTATTGTAACTTTTTGCTTAATAGTATTCATCTCCTTCGTCAGGCTTTCTAAAGATTCTTTTATGTCTGATAATTCATTTTTTAAATCTTTTCTAATATCGGCTCGTAAAGTTTGGATCTCTTTCTTTATCCTTTGCTCCATCTCAATTTGCATTTGCATCTGCATTTTTTTAATTTCCTCTAGAAAATATACCTGGTCAGAAGATTGTCTTCTTTGTTGCTGTTTTGGAGCTTGTGTAGAGCTAGTGATGATTCTTGTTGAAGTAGCCATTACTAGAATAAGTTTTGAATTAGTACTTATAAATTTTACTAAAGATTTAAGGGGAAAAAAAAATTCCCCCCCCCTTTTTCTTTCAAACCCAACTCTAGTCTTATGTTAAGTCAATTTCACCCCCCAGTTATTCACACAACTCCTTTGAATTATAACATCAACTTCTCCTAAGTCTCTCACACTTGCCCTGGCATTTGAGGAGGACACATGGTCTAGATTGTAATAACAGCTCCCCTTAGTTTCTCACACGTGCGCTGGTGTTTGTGGAGGACAGATGCTCTGGGTTGTAGCAACAGCTCCCCTTAGTCTCTCACACTTGCGCTGGTGTTTGTGGAGGACAGATGCTCTGGGTGATAGCAGCAGCTCCCCTTGGTCTCTCACACTCGCAATGGTGTTTGTGGAGGACAGATGCTCTGGGTTGTAGCAGCAGCTCCCCTT
>NW_024838210.1:0-1187 GCF_019175285.1 Sceloporus undulatus
GAGCTATGCTTTTAGGGGAATGTGGTACTTAGCTGAAAGCAGACATAGAGTTTGGTTGGGGCAAAAGCAACCTTGGGATTCAGCTTAACTATACCAGGCCTGGAAGCACACAGAACTCCAAAGACATTTGAAATAGGTTTTTATGTTTTATTTAGGGAGAAAGCAAAATACACACATGTACAGATATAGGTGTTCACACACACACAGGAACTAGTAACAAAGGTGGGTGAAAAGTGTGAGGCTTTGCTAATGGTAAAACTTTACCTAGATGGATCTTGATTGCAATAGCTGAGGGTCCAGAAAGGGGAGAGAAGTCAGTAACTCTAATGGCAAGTGGGGCTGGTGAGTGTAGTGAGGTGTTTAGCAATGTAAACCGACAGACTGTCTGTCTGTAATTGGACTGACGTCAAAGAACAGCCAGTCAGGGTAGATATTTATTCTGTGATTATTTCTTGGGGTCAGAAACCAAATGTTCAGAAAGGTTTATATCATTTTAGAAAGATTCCTGGGGGAGAGAATGGTTTGAAACCAAATTGAATACAATGGGAGCTTGGTGGAAATATCTCAGACAAAAAGGATTAGCACACCGGCTCTTGGTCCTTCTTGGCTCTGAATTCCTATCGCGTTCAAAAGCCAATACAGTGCTACCTCGCGTTACGAAATTAATTCGTTCCGCCGCCCCGTTCGTAACCCGATGCATTTCGCAACCCGAAAAGGCTTTCCGTTAGCGCTGGAAAACCGCGCGTTTGAATTTCGCGCCGAAAAAAATTTCGTAACCCGAAAAAACCTTCGTATCCCGGAACAGTTTTTTCCAATCTAACTTTTTCGTATCCCGGAAATTTCGTAACGCGATCAATTCGTATCCCGGGGTACCACTGTATACAGCGCAATCTGAGGGTGACACTCCCAGATGCAGCTCAAGAATAACATAGCAGAGTATGGAAATAAATATCCAGATATAGATATTAGCAATGCACTGACAACTTTTCATTTAAAACTAAATCAGAAACACAATTGGTTTCATTTAAATCCTTGGAGGTTCTCTATCTTGAGTTGCAAAATAATACAAATATTTGCAAGCTCTACTGTGACTTCCATCAGCTTCACCATCTCTTGCTCCCACAACTCCAATCCACACCAATCCGTATGTGAGCTGTATACTGTATTGATTGTGAGTCATCTCCTGG
>NW_024838211.1:0-777 GCF_019175285.1 Sceloporus undulatus
CCAAACAACCCCCCAAAGTCCCCCTTCCTTTGCCGTCCCCTTCCCTGTTCTTCCTCCACTGACTTCCACTGAGAAATGCCAGGCTTCCCCTTCAAAGGGGAGAAAGGGGTGACCAGGGGGCGGGGCTAAGAAAGAGCCCCTCCCCTCTCATTGGCTCCCTGAGACGTCGCTCAAAACCACTTCCAGGGTTCTGGGCTGGGATTGGGCGGAGGGGAGGCTGGGGGCGGGGCTAGGGCGGGGCAAAAAAGGGGGAGTTGACTCTGGTTTCCCGGGAAAAGGAAACTGTCTCAAATCTTGGAAGCGAAACAAAGTAATAATAATACTATTGTCAGCTTCTTGCAGGAGCCATAAGAGGGAAAACGGGGGGAAGGCAATGATTATAAGTATAATAATAATAATAATTATTATTATTATTAGTTAAATGATAATAAAGGCATTATTATTATTAAATAATAAAGCTACGTAATAATAAAATATATAATAAATAATAATATAATAATTTTATTATTAAATAATAACAAGCTACTATTATTTTTAAATAATAAAGCTATATAATAATAGAAATATATAAATAATAATAATAATAATAATAATACGTTTTATTTGTATATTCCCGCTTCTCCCGATGGATCGTAGCGGGATTACATCAGGGTATATAATACAACAATACAGATACAAATGCAATTACAAACAATTCCAGTAACAATTATTAAAAACAAAATATAAAAACAATCATCTGTCTAAAAACATGCAATATGCAATCCTAATTAGCATCTT
>NW_024838211.1:877-1187 GCF_019175285.1 Sceloporus undulatus
AAAGGTATGTAATAATAAAAATATATAATAAATAATAATATAATAATAATTTTATTAAATAATAATAAAGCTATTGTTGTTATTAAATAATAAAACTATGCATTCATAGAAATATATAATAAATAATAATAGTTTTATTATTAAATAATAATAAAGGTATTATAGTTATTATTAAATAATAAAACTATGTAATAATAGAAATATATAATAAATAATGATATAATAATAATTTTATTATTAAATAATAAAAAAGTATTATTATTAAACAATAAAGGTATATAATAATAGGAATATATAATAAATAATAATA
>NW_024838212.1:0-1187 GCF_019175285.1 Sceloporus undulatus
GTGCCATATCCACGAACGGTGTGGCTTTTCTGCACTCCTTTGGCACTACGTCATCTGGATGTAGCGCCAGAGGAACGCCATGACGTCACCTGCTATGTGCATTGTACAGCGTCACACCGGAATGCCAGAAAAGTGAGGGAGTGCGCTGTGCAGACGCCATCTTCGCCCTCATGCCAGCTAAAGGATCCTGGTCTCTATGCTCCGAAAGGCCCAATGAACTGTCTTAGTTTGCCAGCATTCACAAGATCCTCTCTCTGAGGCTTTGGAGGTGAGACTAATAATAGTAGTAGTAATAATAATAATAATAATAATAATAATATCATCACTAATTTAAATCCTACTTTCCAATGGATTTATTTTGAATTTTAGGGAAGGTTCAGGTTTGATTTTCCCTTTGAGCTGTTGAATTGTATTTTTGGTGGTCTGTGAAAGATTGCATAAATTTGTGAACATAAAATCACTTTGTATTTTCTGCAGGTGTGGAAAGAACCAAGATGCTTCCAAAGGAAGGGATAGAAGAGAAAGGACCCTCAATTCCTCCTTTGTGGAAGAAACTGGAGGAAAGAAGACCTCCGGAGAGGTTAGTGTCCAGACCTCCTTTTTTGTGGTGGAGCCATTGGGAATGTGACTGACTAGGATGCAATGGGGGTGTTATTTACAATACTCTGTCTTTCAGCAAAGGCTATTTTCTATTGCAGATTACCTTTTGAGATGAGGCAGTGTTCTTCACAGAGGAGGAATGGCCACTCTTGAGTCCAAAGCAGAAATTTCTTTTTTTTTCTTTTTTTTCTTTTTTTTCTTTTTTTTTTAAATTTTTAATATTCTTTATTTAAATTACAAACAAACAAACATACCATAACAAACATATCCTCATTGAATTACAGTCATATCCCATACGAAACCAACCACCCCCCCCCAAATTAAACTAAAGAGAAGAGAAAAAAAAAAAAAGAATAAGAATAACCCTTCCCTCCCACCTTCCCCACACCTCAACAATCATACATACCATACTGCCTTCCCATTTTTCCTACATACATTCCTTGACTTCCTTCCCTTGTTATAACCTTTTTTTTCCCACCATGTATCTCTTATCTACAACAGTTTCCTATCTATATCTACGCACTATTTATTGTACTTATAACCTTTTTCTTCATCACGAATGCTAAATTTTCCTCAGTCTAACATCA
>NW_024838213.1:0-1187 GCF_019175285.1 Sceloporus undulatus
TTGTTACAGATAGAGGTGGAGAATTTTTAAACAACCAGCTGTATAATTGGTTCCAGAAAGTGGGGATAAGACATGAAACCACTAACCCTGCTTGTCCAAGTGAGGATGGTTTAGCTGAAAGAAAAATCCAAGACATAAAAAGGATTTCTGCGTGTTTGATGGCAGATGCAGGAGTTGGAGACAGCTTCTGGGGTGAAGCAACCCTGACTGCCATACACATAAGTAACAGGTTGTACCATTCTGAAATTGAAGACATTCCCTACAGGGTTTTATATGGGAGAGTGCCAAATTTCAAATACTTAAGAGTTTTTGGACAATTTGCACATATGTACATACCAGCCTGTTTTAGGAGGAAAGGAGAACCCAAAAGCAAAGGCTAATGTTCTTGGGATATTCAGGGAACAGTTACAAGTTTCTTATGAGAGGAAAAGAGATACAGTACTCCAGGTCTGCAAATTTTGAGAGACATGCTGGCTGGGACAAGCTGCATGCAAACAAGAAAGTGTTCTTGAGGTTAGGTAGCTCAAGTGAGCAGGAAGCACAGACTGAACCAACTTCAGGAAACGGAGGGGTTTCAGTCAAGCCAGAAGCCTCTACTAGCAGTAGTGGTAGTACCTCAGATGGGGAGACACAATCAAGACCAGTAACCACTAGAATGACAGAAGACAAAAGATTTAGTAGAAAGACAACATCTTCTAGTGCAGACAGTGATGAGGAAAGAGGCAGAACGACAGAATTCATACCCAGGTGTAGTCACAGAGTTAGAAAGTCACCAGATAGATTTGTTGTGACGCAGGCAAGAGCTTATACTGTAGTAGAAGAGCCTGAGAGTTATGAAGAGTTAGAAACCTTTTCTAGGGAAGAACAGGAAAGATGGTGTGAAGCAATGGAAAGTGAGTTTAGTTGCTTGGTGAACAAGGATGTGTTTGAGATTGTGGATAGGCCTAAGGATAGGCCAGTGATAGGTTGTAAATGGGTATATAAGAGAAAGGAAATGCCTGATGGAAGCATTAAGTACAAAGCTAGATTAGTAGCTAAGGGTTTTGCACAACAGCAGTATGAGAATTTTGACAAGACTTATTCTCCAACAGCAAAGCCAGAAAGTTTGAGAATGGTGTTAGCTGTAGCAGCAAGAAGGAATTTAATTGTAGAGCATTTTGATTTTGAAACAGCTTATCTAAATGCAA
>NW_024838214.1:0-1187 GCF_019175285.1 Sceloporus undulatus
AAGCATCTCTCTGTGTTATGGCTCACATTAATTTCACATCGTGGATGGCTAGAGAGCTTGTGATCACAGTTGCCCCAGTTTAACAATTTGCTATTGGCATGGATCCTGTGATGTATACCTAGTGCTCTCCTTTCCTGCCCACCAGATTTCACTAGGCCTTCCAATAAAGATGGTGGCTAATTCAGTGGGGAATCACTTGTGACTGTGGACCTCCATCTATGGACTAGTTTTGTATTGGGCATGGCAACATTGTCTGACGTCCTGTTAATTATGAGGAACAGTTAATATAGTTATACCCAGGGATGGTTTTCCATTATGATAGTTTTCATAGCTCCAACATACACTATTGTAACCCACTGTTCTCATCATTGCCAAAAGTTCCAATCTTAACCAGCTGTGCAACAAGCAACACTCCCCTCAAAACAAAAAAACCCACATTAAGTGACCTAGCATGCCTAATGTGGTCATTTCCTTGGTGCTGGAGACCAGAGAAATCAGTGGAGATGCATCCAGCTGTTTCCCAGTAGCAAAATATGCTGCAAGGATGTCATGCAGTTAAAAAGGCCAATGTAATTTGAAGCTGCATCAATAGAAGTATAGTCTCTAATCAAGGGAAGTAATAGTGCCACTCTATTCTGCTCTGGCCAGGCCCCACCTGAAATACTGTGTCCAGTTCTGGGCACCACAATTCAAAAAGGATGTTGAGAAACTGGAGCGTGTCCAAGGGAGGGCAACTGAAATGGTGAAGGGCCTGGAAACCATGCCCTATGAGGAATGACTTAGGGAGCTGGGGATGTTTAGCTTGGAGAAAAGAAGGTTAAGGGGTGATATGATAGCCCTGTTTAAATATTTGAAGGGATGTCATATTGAGGAGGGAGTAAGCTTGTTTTCTGCTCCTCCAGAGAACAGGACCAGGAACAGTGGATGCAAGCTACAGGAAAAGAGTTTCCACTTCAACATTAGGAGGAACTTCCTGACAGTAAGAGCTGTTCAACAGTGGAATACACTCCTTCAGAGTGTGGTGGAGTCTCCTTCTTTGGAGGTCTTTTAACAGAGGCTGGATGACCATCTGTCAGGGGTGCTTTGTTTGTGATTTCCTGCATGGCAGGGGGTTGGACTGGATGGCCCTTGTGATCTCTCTCCAACTCTATGATTCTATGGTGTTTATCACACTATACTCTTATAGT
>NW_024838215.1:0-1187 GCF_019175285.1 Sceloporus undulatus
TCTTGGGAAAGGGGCTGATGCTGGGAAAAAGCACTGGGGACTCTGGAGGTTTCAGCAGATTATTTATTTATTTATTTATTTATTTATTTATGATGCACTCATTTCACATCTAACTATGGGACATAACCAGGGCCCTCTCCAATTCCCTATCCCCTAATCCCCCACCACTCTAAGAAGGCATGGAGTAACTGTTGTGTAGGAGAGCTGCAGTGAATCTATGCTAGATCCATGGGGCTTTGTTTGGAGCGGAGGGAGGAAGGGGATGCCCACTTCTGCATTGGCCCAAAGAATGCATATGTCACCTGCGTATGTCACCAGGAGGATGTTGTTCTTTGTGTCTTTGAGTGCTGCAGGGTTTCTTGCCAAGCCAATCCTAACCCTGGTCCCTTTTCTCAGGAACTTCATCTCGGACTCCTTGTACACGGCTTTGGGGCCTCTCTTGTTGGAAGTGACCCAAGTGCAGGGCCACCAGGATCCTCCTGTCCACCTGATGGCTGACACAGAGGCCAAGCAGACAGAGTTGGGCTCCAACAGAAAGAGGCTGCCCAGGTACAACAGCTCTTTGGTAAGTTACCATCCTGACTATTAGATTTTGTGTCATTTCTGGGCTGGTTCATGAAAGCAAGTGGAGAACACTGTTAGTTTCATCTGTGTCTGGGCTAGCTCATGAAAGCAAGTGAAAATCATACTGTCCCAGTTTGGCAGAGAGAGTCCTGGTTAATCCTATGTCACCTCCTTTTTTCAGGGGCTTTGAAAACGCCCTATTTCACTCTCCTCCTCCCACTTTCCCCGTTCTGCTCAGGTCAGTTCAGTTGCTGCAAAATGTGTCCTAAGTTCAAAAGAATGTGCATCCCATCAACTCAAAAGAGGGGAGAGGGGAAGAGAGAAGGGGGCGGCAGGGTCTTGCCTTTGCCAGGAGTCAGAGGCACAAGCAAACTGCTCTACCCATCCTCGCTTTTGTGATCTTTATCATTAACAACTTTGGCCATCTTGACCTCCTTCTGGTGTTGCTTGTCCATATGTGTCTTGCTTTCCCAATCTGTGAAATGCTGGGGGATATGGAAGAATATCTCTGGACCTAAATTGAGGGTGAGCCCACTGACCCTCAAGCCAGTACTCCCCAGAACTTCTTTTTAAAAATGAAATTTGCCTCTGAAATTAGGTAAGATATGGATAAATGCACTATA
>NW_024838216.1:0-1187 GCF_019175285.1 Sceloporus undulatus
TCAAAACTTTGGTTTTGCAATTGAATTAGACCAGTGGGAATACACTTTGAAAAACAAATTGAACTATACTTGCAGCCAAAACATCAAAGAGAATTATTATAAAACATTTTTGATGGTATTTAACCCCAGAGAGAATAAGAAATATGTATAAGAATTGCAGTAATTCATGTTGGAAATGTGAAAAGGAGCAGGGCTCAATCTTTCAAATGTGGTGGACTTTGGGAAAGCGATACAACTTTGGAAGTTGATTTATTTTGAAATTAAGAAAGTTGTAACTATATCTTTTAAATTCTCGCCTGAACATTTTTGCTTAATATAACAGAACAATCCATAGGAAAAAAACATGGCAAAATATTATTTTATATGTTGTCATCTGCAAGAATAGTGTTTGCTCAGAGATGGAAAACTAAAGAAATGCCATCAAAAGAAGATTGGATATTTAAGCTTCTGGACATGATGGAAATGGACAAACTCTCAACAGAAATTAGAAAGGAGCCATCAAATTTATATAAAGGAGACTGGAATAATATAATTGAATATTTCCAGAAGCATGGAGGGAAAATGATACTTTAAGGATAGGACTAATTTAAGTTGAAGTGTTTTAATTTATTCAAAGAAATATAACAGCTGTAAAACAGAAGTATCTTGGGAGGTTAAAAGCCCAATGATGTTTAGATTAATCTAATGAGAGTGATTTTGTATCAACTGTTTTACAATTTAAATGAGGACTGAAAGAGAAAATAAATGATTCGTAAGTATAAGTATAAGTAGAACAACATATATTTGCTTTTTACTTATTAACAGATAATTAAAAAACGAATGAGATAGAATAAAAGTTAGTCTGGTAGTTTGGAAGCAGCGGATGGTAAATGCGAGTAATAGGTTTGTCTTTAACGCTCAGTGCTATGGAATCCTGGGATTTTAGGACACTTAGCCTTCTCGGCCAGAGCGCTCTGGTGCCACAACAAACTACAAATCCCAGGATTCCACAGGATGGAGCCAGGAGAGTTAAAGCGGTTTCGAACTGGATTATTTCTGCAGTGCAGATACAGCCTGATTCGGTTGTAAAAGGCAGAAGCACCAAAGTCTTGATTTTACTTTCCTAATAATGGTTTTCTTTTAAAATAAATAAGAAGTCTGTTTTCCGTCTAATCCTTATTCTTCTTTTTCTTTGTTTGTTTGTATGT
>NW_024838217.1:0-1187 GCF_019175285.1 Sceloporus undulatus
TTGTGCTGTTTGTGACTATGGAGAATGTTCCAGAACCTTCTCTGAGGCCTCAGTTGAACAGAGGCTTCTCTTTCTCTCCCTGAGGCTCCAGAAAGAGAAGGAGGCCAGGCTTCTTGGGCCAAAAGGAAGGAAGTGTGTCTCTTTGTGTGTCTAGTCCTCTCCTTTCTTGGGAGTCTCTGTGGGGCCATGAATTTTTTTTTTGGGGGGGAATCCCAGAGAATCAAAGGGACACTGTGACCATGGAACCTCAGAGTATGATCATGATTGCAAGGTTCTTTCTGAGGAAGGAGAGGCAAACTAGGAGAGGCTACAGCTGTTTGCTTTTGCCTGAGCCTCTGGGAAGGGCCCCTCTTCTCCTTTCTCCTCTGCTGTCTTCATGGAGGACAGACTCCTTTTCCCCTTTGGACTCAGTTTGCAGCAATGGCTGTGAGCTCAAGAGAAGGGGAGAAATGGCAGCAGGAGGAGGAAACTGTGGTCTTTGAAGAGCAGCTGAAAAGGTGGGAGGGCAGAGGATGAATCAGGGGGAGAGTCCCTGCCAAACTGGGAGAGTTGGAGGACATGCAGAAGGAGCTGGGCCTGGAAATGGAGGAGGAGGGGGGCTTGCAAAATGATCTCCATGGATGAGGAAGCTGGGCCAAGTCCATGAAATGAAATGGCCCAGTGAAATGGTGTCCATAATATAGGAGCCAGTGTGGCATAGTGGTTTGAGCATAGCTGAACTATGACTCTGGAGATCAGATTTGGAATCCCAGCTCTGTCATGGAAGCCCATTGGGTGACTTTGGGCAAGTCACACTCTCTCAGCCTCAGGGAAAGGCAATGGGAAAACTATTCTGAAGACATTTGCCAAGGAAACCCTGTGATAGGTCTGCCTTAGGGTCACCATAAATTCAAAACGACTTCGTGCCACTCTTTCCTCTGCAGAAGTGCCACAACAACCAAATTGAGCAGCGCTGTTGCAGAGCAAAAAAGGAGTGCATGGAAGCGGCTCCTTTTTGCGGTGCACTTCTGCCACCCCAAAGAGCCCGCGATGGCACAGGTACGTTGCAGTTGCGCCGCCCCGTTTGGAGGTGGTACATCTGCAACATCACCGTTATGCGTTGCGTCTGGTGAGTGCGCTGCAGCTGCGGCACCCTCATCACTTGCAAGGGTTGCCATCTGTGTGGGCACTCCGCCTACCAGGCAACC
>NW_024838218.1:0-1187 GCF_019175285.1 Sceloporus undulatus
GCAAGGCTTCTACACATTAGCACTTCTGCACATTGGCATTGATTTGAATGTTTAGTGTGATAGTAGAAGGGAATTTTCCTTCCTTTTTCCATTGCAATCATCTCTGACTTCCCTCTTCCATCCCCTTTCTTCTTTTACACATGCATATATATTCATACACTTTTCTCCGAGTCTTCAGTCCTTTCTTCTGCTTCATTTTTTTTACCATCCCTGCCTAACATCATTGTTACTGCCCCTTCGTCACTAGCCTTTTCCATCTTTTCCTCAAAATATATTCAATCTGAGAGGTTGCTGAGTGACAGACTTTCATATTCAGCCATGTTTAACTTGGAACCAATCATAAGTGGAGAGGGAGAAAAGTTTTCCCTCACCCCATAGATGGCCATTTTCCTCTTTTCCATCACCCCATAGCACTCTTCCCATCCATCACCCCAAAGCAATGTTCCTTACTGAGATAGGGCCTCCATCCATCTCTCCAAGTTTTGGAAAAGGAAGTGAGAGAGGCATGATCAGTGGGCATGCTGGTTGGGTCTTACTAGGATTTGTTGTCTTAAAAAGTAACATCTCCATGATCAGCCCAGCCTAAAAAAAACTGGGAAGTCATGCCATCTGAGCTAAAGCAATGCCACGTGTCTAGCTCTTGGGGAAAATTTAACCTATAACAATGGAAAGGTTAGCCAAAATAGATTATTTTATGCTTCTAAATTATATTTTCACTTGTAAGGATAAAAATCTCACTGCTTTTTATTAATTTCCCTTCTCAAAAAAAACATTTTTATAATTAAAAAGTTGGCATGGGGGCTATCCAGACCAGCCTAAAAGGCCAGCCTTGGGGCAGAGTCGGAGGGCAGCATCTTGATGATGCACACTCAACTCTGCCCCCTTAGGGCACCCTGATGCCACATGCCGCTCCAGAATGCATGCAGCATCATGATGCGCCTCTGGCACTGCATCCAAATGACATAGCCCTGAAGGGGCACCATACAGCCGTGTCACCACAGCTGTGGTGCTGTATGGAGGGCGCAAAAAGGAGCTGCTTTTTGTGGCTCCTTTTTGCACCCTCCAGAGGCCAGATCGGGGCCATGACATGAGGTTGTCATTGCCCCGATCCGGCTGAAGAAGGGGCAGCTCTGTGAGATGAGTCATTCTCATCTACTGTCAAAGATGACAAAAGAGGAATTCTAACC
>NW_024838219.1:0-1187 GCF_019175285.1 Sceloporus undulatus
TGGAGTTTATTGTGGCCCCAGAGCTCTCTGACAGAGTAGGCTCAATGCCCCACAAAACTACATTTCCCAGAATTCCCTACCACTGATGCAGGGCAGTTAAAGCGGTCTCAGATTGGATTATTGCTGCAGTGTGTTTTGGACTTAGGTGACCCTTGGCAAGTCGCACTCTCTCAGCCTCAGGGAAGTCAATGGCAAACCTCCTCTGAACAACTCTTGCCAAGGAAACCCCAGGAGAGGCTCCCCAGAAGTCAGCAATGACTTGGAGGCACACCACAAAAAACGACAAATCCTCAAGGAAGAGACAGGGGGGTTTAGTGGCTGGAGCATTGGACTATGACCCTGGAGACCAGGGTTCGAATGCCCTCTTGGCCACAGAAACCCACTGAGTGACCTTAGGCAAGAAGTCACACTTTCTCAGCCTCAGAGGGAGACACTTGCAAAACCCCTTCTGAACAAATCATGCCAAGAAAAGCCTACGAAGAGCTTCCCTTAAGGTTGGCATAATGTCTAAATGTCTAATTAATAATTTGTAAGACTTTGAAAGCCTTTTAGCTGAATAGTGGGGTATAAAAACATTATTATTATTATTATTAAAAGCATGCAAAAGACTTCTCTTAGGGTTGCCATAAATCAGAAACAACTCGGAGGCACACAATGACAACAAGAGGAGTAACACCACTTACAGGGTTTACCACCCTCACAAGCCAGCTAGGGAGAAAGAAAGAAAGAAAGAAAGAAAGAAAGAAAGATATTGCCAATGTTTCTGGTCAAGAAGACATGGGAGTTGTAGTTCTCAATTCAGAGCTATTGGAGGGACCTTACTGCAGGTTATGTAGATTGTAGGAGATCCAGTCCAGGAAATGCATTTTAAATCCCATTGGCAAGAGAAAAGGCTACTACTGCCTTTCAGATCCAGTTTGCCCCAAGTCCTTTATGAGGCCAGAAACCCCTTTGTTAGGAAGCGAACCCCAAATATTTCAGGAAGGCTCGCTATCTCCCTCCAGGACCTCCTTCCTCTCTTCCCATCAGTCTCTCTCTCTCCCCTGAAGGACTCAAACTGACAACTGCAAAGCGCTGAGGAAGAGGCAGCCATTTTGTGTTCTGGCAGCCATTATGTATTCTGGCGGCCATTTTGTGTTCTGGCTGCCATTTTGTATTCTGGCGGCCATTTTGTGCTGCTTGTGACT
>NW_024838220.1:0-1187 GCF_019175285.1 Sceloporus undulatus
CAGGGGATCCGTTCTGGATACAACCCCCCCCCCCACGTTAAGGGAATTCCACATATGCTTGACCTTCATTAAAGATAATAAAGCAATAATCAAAATAGATGGCATAAATTGCTAGCAAGCATCACAACAACATCAAAAAAATTCTGCAATTAAAAACAACAACATTAATTAGTTGATTACACTGTATTATCTTTCCCATTCTTTCTATAGGCCAACAAAAAGGTCAGGAGAGCTACTTCCTATAATTTTAGTACTGGGATGCCACTAATGAAAAGGCTCTATGGCCTGTTACAGACAGGCCAAAATAAAGCTGCTTCGAGTCACTTTGGAGGTATGCTATTTCAGTGATGCATGCGTCCTAAGAGTCCAAAAGCCGCACCAAAGGCCCACTCCAATTCTAAGGACTGGAGTGCAGCTTTGGTGTGCTTTTGGACTCTTAGGACACATGCATCATTGAAATACCATTCGTCCAAAGTGACTTGAAGCAGCTTTATTTTGGCCTGTCTGTAACAGGCCTCTGTTTTGTAAAAATCCAATAGTCTGTATTGGGGCTTCTGGCGGGTTACACACCGCCATTAAAGTATGCGCAGAGTGTGTACTAGGGTTAGGGAGGTGCGGTGCTTCCGCACCTCCCTAACCCTAAAATGACGGCGGCCGTTCCAGACGGCCGCCACCATTTTTACGTAGCGGACGCTGTGCTTCCACACGTGTCGCGGCAGCTATGACGCCGCGAGTGCGCCAGCGGCACTTTGCGGCATCATAGCCACGCCGCGAGAAGGAGCTCCATTTTGGAGCTCCTTTTTTGCTCCACGAGGGAGTCGCGCGGTTTGGCTGCTGCGACTCCCTCGCAGAGCAAACAGCAGCGCCAGGAGACCGCAGCAAAGCGGCGGTTTGTAACCCACCTCTGAAGATCTTAATATGCACAACAGTGGTTTCTTTCAGAGTTTCCATTAGATGAAATCTGGAGAACTGGTAGTCCTTCACATAGTGCTAGTTTACAGATCCCAATGGTGAGGATTGATGGAAGCTGCAATCCTAGAACACCTAGGGCACCACACATTGGTTGCAATCCAACATACTCTCAGCATAGCATAAATATTTGCATATGGAGATATGTTAGTGCTCTACTATACAACCTCCATGCAGAATAGCAACACTTCACAACTACAAAGTGCAACTGCAATGCA
>NW_024838221.1:0-1187 GCF_019175285.1 Sceloporus undulatus
ATTGATCCGTCCATGATGTTCCAGAGTTGTACCGAATGGTTTGCAGCGTGACATTCACCCTCATTGGTCCCTGACTCTCTGGAGTCATACCGATTGGATAGCAGCCTGAATTTGAACCTCGTTGGTCCCTGACTCTCCTGGGTCATAACAATTGGCTAGGTGCCCGATTTCGATATTCATCTGTCCATGACGTTCCAGAGTGGTACAGAATGGCTTGCACCCTGACATTCACCCTCTTCGGTCCCTGACTCTCTGGAGTCTCACGGATAGGATGGGAGCCTGACATTCACCCTCGTATGTCCCTGACTCTCCTGGGTCATACTAATTGGACAGTTGCTCGATTTCGATATTCATCCTTCCATGACGTTCCAGATTCGTATCAATTTACTTGCAGCCTGACATTCACACTCATCGCTCCCTGACTCTCTGGAGTCTTACTGATTGGATGGCAGCCTGACCTCGAACCTCGTCTGTCCCTGACTCTCCTGGGTCACACTAATTGGATAGGGGCCCGATTTCGATATTCATCCGTCCATGACGTTCCAGAGTCGTACCGAATGGCTTGCAGCCTGACATTCACCCTCATCGGTTCCTGACTCTCTGGAGTCATACCGATTCGATGGCAGCCTGAATTCGAACATGGTCGATTCCAGACTCTCCTGGGTCATACCAATTTTTTACGTGCCAGATTTCGATATTCATGACATTCCAGAGTCATGCCGATTGGATTGCAGCCTCACATTCACCCTCATATGTCCCTGACTCTCTGGGGTCACATTTACTGAATGGCAGCCTGCAATCGACCCTCGTCGTTCCCTGACTCTGCTTGGTCTATACCAATTGGATAGGTGCCCGATTTCGATATTCATCCGTCCATGACGTTCCAGTGTCATACCAATTGGCTTGCAGCCTGACATTCACCCTCATCGGTCCCTGACTCTCTGGAGTCTCACGGATAGGATGGGAGCCTGACATTCACCCTCGTCGGTCCTTTACTCTCGTGGGTCATACTAATTGGATAGGTGCTCGATTTCGATATTCATCCTTCCATGACGTTCCAGATTCATACTAATTTACTTGAAGCCTGACATTCACCCTCATCATTCCCTGACGCTCGGGAGTCTTACTGACTGAATGGCAGCCTGACCTCGAACCTCGTCGGTCCCTGACTCTCCTGGGTCATACCA
>NW_024838222.1:0-1187 GCF_019175285.1 Sceloporus undulatus
AGTTAATAAACTGAATGTGACGCATGGAGCATGAAGAGACAGTAAGGCGAGGCTTTATGCAACCATCTCTCTGCTCTGAACGTCTTCCATCTTTCTGGAAATCATCAGCAATCTAGATATGGTTTCACGACAGCTTCCCTCGTTCAGCACAGAAAAAGGAGGAGAAAATGTTTCAGGAATCTTTCTCAAAATAGCCCAACAGCCACAAGGAAGACAGAGAAGCCACATTTACAACAAGAAGGAAGAACACCAGAACTTTGTGGGCTCTTAAAGATTCATTTCATTAAGGTTAGGTGCCCTGTAATCCACATCATGAAATGCAGGGAAGGGTTGCCATAAGTCAGAACCTCCAAACCGGGACAAATGTAGGACAAATGTAGGATAACATTTTCAAATGTAGGACACATTTTTCTGGCTATGCATATTGAACATGTCAAGGTGGTTTCACCGTTCTTGCACCAAGTGTACTTCTGAGAAGTGTGTACTTGGTCAAGGGACTTTGGTTTTTCTTCACTGCGCATGAGTTTGTAAAAATCACAGTAATTTACATTGACCATGCCTCAGAGGCTTTCTGATATCAATATCACCATTAAAGAACCAAAAACACACAGAAAAGGCACTTTGGAAAGTCACACTCTCTCGGCTTCTGAAATAGTGCGTGCATGCCTCTCAAGCTGACTCATATCATCATCATCATCACCACCACCACCACCACACTATCATTGTCAAAACAAGGGAGACTTGTTGGCATTAAAAGTACCCCCCCCCCAAAATAAAAACACCTTGAGGCCTCTGGTCACTCACTCACTCACTTTCTCCTCCTCCTCCTTCTCTCCTCCTCCTCCTTCTACCCCTCCTCCTTCTACACACTTCTGAGAAGTACACTTGGTGCAAGAATGGTGAAACCACCTTGACATGTTCAATATGCATAGCCATGTTAAACCATGCTAAGTGTTAAACCCAAGGAGTTTGGTTATGGAATAAGCCTCCGAAATATGCAAGAGGCCATGTTCAGTAAAGCCATGTGAAATGCCCAAATGTGCCGTCGTGTGTGTTTTGGAATGGAGGTTGGGGGTGTTTGGCCAGAAAGGGAAGTACATTTCTGCCATCTGTCTAGGAATGATGCCAAAATGTCCTCCATTTTGATCATGCCTAAGAAACATGCATTTAGATTAACATTTTTAAAA
>NW_024838223.1:0-1187 GCF_019175285.1 Sceloporus undulatus
TAGGCAGCATTACCTTCCCTTGAATTTTGCAGCCTGGTATTTCCATAGAAATAGAACAGTGATGAAATCCACACAGAAATATTTGTTGGTAAGACTGAAACGCTGGGTTTTTTATTTGTTATTTTTAATCATGCTTAAGTTTTATAAAGAAAAAGTTGCAAGAAGCTACAACAAAGTAGGGGAATTTGAAATTGGCACATGCAACAAACAATAAGGAACAGTAAAAATAATTTTACTTTGTAGAAGAATTCACAAAACTAAGAAAGCCAAATGTAATAAGATAATAAGCACTTCATTTCTTGTACTTTTCTGATCTAATTATACCACAAGTTCATATAAGTCATTTGTGGTTATTAGGTTGGATTCTTGTGTTTTGACAGCAAAGATGTACCACATCCGCCTGAATAAAGCCATGTCTCTCTGTGTCCCATAAGTGTTAATCAACTTCATCAGTTGATTCATATTGTATTGTATATTGTATAGTAAATATTTGGCTACTTATTATCTTGAGGTAATGATGGCTGTGATATTTTGAGGTGGCTAGGTAAACAAAGCAATAGCAACATTCGGGGGGGGGTATTATTATATTTCATTTTAAGCAAATAAAACTGAGTTGAAGACCATCTTGTTCAGGGAAGCGTTCCTAGACATTGCGTGACTGTTATTTGATGTTTTTAATTTGTTGCCTGCCGGAAAAATCACATAATTACATGAAACAATTTTTGCTTCATTTGTGAGATACAGTACTTTAAATGCACTTTAGTCTCTCTTTAATGCCAAAACTAGCCCCAGTGTGATAAACACCATAGATAATGTATCTATATTCCTCGTGTCATATACTGTATATACTCAACTATAAGTTGACCTCATGTATAAGTTGAGGGCAAGTTTTGGGGCCAAAATTATGGATTTTGCTATGACCTGTGGATAAGTTGAGGGTCATACAGCAAAGGATCTAAAGTATGGAGCAAAGCAAAACAATGTCAAAGAACTTACAAAATTCCAGTAGACATAACTCTTTGTGCTTACTCTTAAGATTGGATGGATGAAAGAGTAGAAGGCGGTTGGTGCTTCACATATTATACTCTTGTTTTTCACCAGGACATGATTCCTTCTTTTAAATAAGAGTTAAGATAACAGTACAGTGGTACCCCGGGATACGAATGCGCCGCCTTACGAAATTTCCG
>NW_024838224.1:0-1187 GCF_019175285.1 Sceloporus undulatus
CGTAGGGGTAAAGTCAGAAAAGCTAAAGCACAGAATGAACTCAGGCTTGCTAGAGAGGCTAAAAACAATAAAAAGGGCTTTTACGGTTATGTCCACAGCAAAAGGAAGAAGAAGGAAATGGTAGGGCCACTACGTGGAGAAGATGGCAAAATGCTAACAGAAGACAGAGAAAAGGCAGAATTACTCAACACCTTTTTTGCCTCAGTCTTCTCAGAAAAAGAAAAAGGTCCTGAACCTGACGATAATGGAGCAGAGGACAGAATAGGGGAATTTCAGCACAGAATAAGTAAAGAGATAGTATAGGAATATCTGGTTAATCTAAATGAATATAAGTCTCCAGGACCAGATGAACTACATCCAAGGGTATTACAAGAACTGGCAAATGTCATATCAGAGACATTGGCAATAATCTTTGAGAGCTCCTGGAGAACAGGAGAAGTCCCAGCAGACTGGAGGAGGGCAAACGTTGTCCCTATCTTCAAAAAGGGGAAAAAGAGGATCCCAACAATTATCGTCCAGTTAGTCTGACATCAATACCAGGAAAGATTCTAGAGCAGGTCATTAAACAGAGAGTCTGTGAACATCTAGATGGCAATTCCATAATCACAAAAAGTCAACATGGGTTTCAGAGAAACAAGTCATGCCAGACAAACCTTATCTCTTTCTTTGATAAAATTACCAGCTTGGTAGATGAAGGGAATGCTGTGGATATAGTATATCTTGATTTCAGTAAGGCCTTTGACAAGGTTTCCCATGTCATTCTTGCAAACAAGCTGGTAAAATTTGGGCTAGACAAGGTAACTGTTACATGGATTTGTAATTGGTTGACTGGGCGAAGCCAAAGGGTGCTCAACAATGGCTCCTTTTCATCCTGGAGAGAAGTGACCAGTGGGGTCCCACAGGGCTCTGTCCTGGGCCCAGTGTTATTCAACATCTTTATCAATGACTTGGATGACCAAATTGGGAGCATACTTATCAAATTTGCAGATGACACCAAATTAGGAGGAATAGCTAATACTCCAGAGGACAGGATCATAATTTAAAATGACCTGAATAGACTAGAAAGCTGGGCCAAAACTAACAAAATGAAATTCAACACGGAGAAATGTAAAGTATTGCAAATGAAATGCACAGATAAATGATGGGGGACACTTGGCTGAACAGGAGTACATGTGAAAGGGATCTAG
>NW_024838225.1:0-1187 GCF_019175285.1 Sceloporus undulatus
TGGCAAACCTCCTCTGAACAGATCTTGCCAAGATAACCTCGACAACAACAGCCTGTCAGGCAGAGAGAGAGTGACTGTCCCAAGGTTACCCAGTGAAATTTGTGGTTTTAGTAAGGATTTCATCCTAAATAACAATTTGTTGGTGACATTTAAATCCCCAAGGCTATTTGTTAAGCTCTCCAGGCTGTTCCAACATCCTCATTTGTATTTGTTTTAAAACCCACTGAAAATGACTTTGTGCCATCTAGTAGGCCAATGTCCAAGTTCAAGAGAAGCTCTTTATTAAAAAGGAAAATTAAAACAAGTACAGCCAACATTTTTGAATGCCTGTCCTCTGTGTACAAAATCCCTGGGGCAACCATGGCAAAATGGTTCCCAGTTCTCCTTAGAGATGTCAGGGGAAATTTGAGCTTAAAAACATTCAAGGCTTTTATGGTATTGCTAGGAGAGGGATGCAGTTCTCTGGTCTCCTAGGAGAGGGATGCAGTTCTCTGGTCTCTCTGTTGTAGATAGGTTTCTACCTCTGCATTACACCGCAATAGTCCTCAGAACCTCATTGCTATCACAAATGTCTAGTGATGTTCGTGTTTTATTAGTGTTAGTATTTCATTAGGTTTTATTAGTACGAACTACTAGATTTATGTTTCTCCAAGATAATTTAGGGTATATGTTTGTGTATTGGATGTCAAAGGATACTTGAGCTCCATGGTGAACTGACCTGATCCACTCTTCTCTGACTAATCGATCTTCTTCATTGTTCCAAGACAATTCCTGGCTCTAACAAATGAACAAAAATACCGTTTAAAATGTGCATTTTGAGTGATATATATATATATATATATATATATATATATATAGAAATGTGTGTTTAAATGCAAATTTTCCTCCTGGTAAATGCAGAGCTGAGAGAAACATACTGCAAAGATTTAAGAGAGCAAATCACTGAAACTGACATGGAACAGAAATAGACCGATTCACCCATCCCTAATCATATCTAGTGCTAATGCAAGTGTATGAATGCTAAGTCACCACATGTTTGGCACACCACAGCCGATGAGCTCAATTTCTGTGCATTAACATATTATGGAACCATTACATATATGAATTTGATTTATTCAGGGAAATTTTATGCTGCCTTTCATCAACAAAGCTCCATGGGCAATTTTCCTAGTAGAAAATCGAAAAAA